>NC_059455.1:100313781-100318781 GCF_905237065.1 Salmo salar
CTACTAATAATACTACCACTACTAGTACTGCTACTACTACTAACACTACCACTACTGCTACTACTAATACTACCACTACTGCTACTACTAATACTACCACTACTGCTACTACTAATAATACTACCACTACTACTAATAATACTACCACTACTGCTACTACTAATAATACTACCACTACTACTACTACTACTACTACCACTACTGCTACTAATAATACTACCACTACTACTACTACTACTAATAATACTACCACTACTGCTACTGCTAATACTACCACTACTGCTACTAATAATACTACCACTACTGCTACTAATAATAATACTACCACCACTACTGCTACTACTAATACTACCACCACTACTACTAATAATACTACCACTACTAATAATACTACCACTACCACTACTACCACTACTAATACTACCACTACTAATACTACTACTACTAATACTACTACTACTGCCACTACTACCACTAATACTACTGCTACCGCTACTACAGCTACTACAAATACTACTGCTACCGCTACTACTACTACCACTAATACTAATACCACTACAGCTACTACTAATACTACTGCTACCACTACAGCTACTACTAATACTACTGCTACCACTACTGCTACCACTACTGCTACCACTACTACTAATCAAATCAAATGTAAATCAAATTTATTTATAAAGCCCTTCTTACATCAGCTGATATCTCAAAGTGCTGTACAGAAACCCAGCCTAAAACCCCAAACAGCAAGCAATGCAGGTGTAGAAGCACGGTGGCTAGGAAAAACTCCCTAGAAAGGCCAGAACCTAGGAAGAAACCTAGAGAGGAACCACTACAGCTACTACTACAGCTACTACTACTACTACTACTACTACTACTACTACAGCTACTACTACCGCTACTACTAATACTACAGCTACTACTACTACTGCTACAGCTACTACTACTACTACTACAGCTACTAATACTACCACTACTGCTACCGCTACTACAGCTACTACTACTACTGCTACAGCTACTACTAATACTACTACTACTGCTACAGCTACTACTGCTACTACTTCCACTAATACTACCACTAATACTACTGCTACCGCTACAGCTACTACTACTACTGCTGCTACTACCACTAATACTACCACTGCTACCACTACAGCTACTACTACCACTACTGCTACAGCTACTACAACTAATACTACCACTAATACTACCACTGCTACCACCACTACTGCTACTACAACTAATACTACCACTACTGCTACTACTGCTACCGATACTACTTCTACTACTGCTACTAATACTACCACTACTGCTATTACTACTGCTACGAATACAACCACAACTGCTACTACTACTGTTACTACTGCTGCTACTATTATTGCTACTACTACTACTACTACTATTATTGCTACTGCTACTACTGCTGCTACTATTATTGCTACTACTACTACTACTACTACTACTACTACTACTACTACTACTACTACTATTATTGCTACTACTACTGCTACTACTATTATTGCTACTACTACTGCTACTATTATTGCGACTGTTACTACTGCTGCTACTACTACCACCACCACTACTACTACTACTAATACTACTACCACTGCTACTACTACCACCACTACTACTAATACTACTACCACTGCTGCTACTACTAATACTACTACCACTGCTGCTACTACTACTCTACTATTATTGCTACTACTGCTACTACTACTAATACTAATACTACTACCACTGCTCCTACTACTCTACTATTATTGCTACTGCTACTACTGCTGCTAACCACTACTCCTCCTCTTACTAGTACTACATCTACTACTACCCCTCCTCCTCCCCCTACTACCACCACTACTACTACTAGTACTCTATCATAACTCTCCTGTGACGATCTGAAGGATCAGGTTACAGTGGGTCCTCTCTACAGCGTGCTCTCTCTCTCGTAGAGGGGGAGGGAGAGCGGGAAGTCAACTGTTTTATGGCCGGTCATAAAACACGCTGCCTCTATGCTCTGTAGTGTTCGAGCTTGGAATGTAAACTGTGGAACACAGAGACACACATTTGGACATCAAAAGTTTGAATAATTAAACAATATTTCTATTTTTGAGAATGTGGGAGTGGTCCGTGGACACTTAAGGGACATTTATGACGAGTGCGTTTCATTTGGTGATCTCATGAAGGACAGGAAACACAACATAACTGTATCTCTTAAAGTGTACATTTCCCAGCTGTCAGGTTGACATCTAAATGTTGTGGAACTTATATGATTAAATATGAAACTATTTGTGAAAAGATGTAATGTGATGTTAACCTTCTAAATGTGAAAATATGGGTTTTCATATAAAGTTAACCAAATCAATGGCCACGCCCATGTTGAAATGGTTAAGAACTACAACTCTATAGGCCCAGGAGACCAGCCGGCGTGTAGTGTTGGCTACATGACTGGAAATGGTTCAACTCTGAGACTATCGCTCACTACAGAATAAGAGCAAATCCTAGAAGCAGAATTACTAGTCTACAGCTGGAAATTACATAAGTCTAGTACGAGAATACCGACAACCGCGGAAGCATCTATCCTATGCAACAACCATCTGTACACCTGACGTATCCATAACAACAGACACTATCCAGAGCCGCAGAGAAAACTACAAGCACGAAGGACATTGCGACTTCTGGTTAACCAGACTCTCTCTGATGAACTGACTCTCCAGCAGACGGACCGACGATTCCAACAGAGAAGACAACAACGACATACAGGCATAAATATATACATTGCAATTATTCTCGAATGACCAGCCATTCACGAGCAAAGGATTAGCATTTCAATGAATATAATTATCAACTGTGTAGTGAATCCATTTTGTCTTTTCTGCTCTCTGTCCCCACCCCTTTCCTTTGTCTACCAAGCCGTCATATCGGGTTCGTCCACAAGGGACTTCTTATTTGTGTCATGTCGTAACCTAAATATCTACTGTTTGTTTGTTATGCATTTCTGTGATTATTTAGTTAGTAAATAAACAATTAAGCCAATTATCGCTGATTCATTATTTAGGCTAGGGTTCGGGCAGATATCTCAGAGTTTGCGACGGTCAGTAATGAGAACTGATGAGGTAATAATAATTCATTAATAAGCGACTGTTTTGATAAGATATGAAAATATCTGAAGAGTCGATTCGGGAAATAGAGACTATAAACATTTTCCCATGGTGCCCAGACCTCCTAATTTATTAAAGTTTACATGATTAGTTTAATCCCTGTGCCCCCGCACATTGACTCTGTACCGGTTCCACCTGCATATAGCCTCACTACTGTACATAGCCTCGCTACTGTACATAGCTTATCTATAATATTATCATCTACTATCATATTATCATCTACTATCATATCATCTACTATCACATTATCATATTATCTATAATACCACCATACTATTATCATCTACTATCATATTATCTATAATATTATCATCTACTATCATATTATCTATCATATTATCATCTACTATCATATTATCTATAATATTATCATATTATCATCTACTATCATATTATCATCTACTATCATATTATCTATAATAACACCATAATATTATCATCTACTACTATCATATTATCTATAATATTATCATCTACTACTATCATATTATCTATAATATTATCATCTACTACTATCATATTATCTATAATATTATCATCTACTACTATCATATTATCTATAATATTATCATCTACTACTATCATATTATCTATAATATTATCATCTACTACTATCATATTATCTATAATATTATCATCTACTATCATATTATCTATAATATTATCATCTACTACTATCATATTATCTATAATATTATCATCTATTATCATCTACTACTATCATATTATCTATAATATTATCATCTACTACTATCATATTATCTATAATATTATCATCGACTATCATATTATCTATAATATTATCATCTACTATCATATTATCATCTACTATCATATTATCTATAATAACACTATAATATTATCATCTACTATCATATTATCTATAATATTATCATCTACTATCATAATATCTATAATATTATCAAGGGTCAGAGGTCAGAGGTTAGGGTACGAACCGGAGAGAGGTTCCCCATCATGAGGAAGGCGGTGAGGGTTAAGGGGTCAGAGGTTAGGGTACGAACCGGAGAGAGGTTCCCCATCATGAGGAAGGCGGTGAGGGTTAAGGGGTCAGAGGTCAGAGGTTAGGGTACGAACCGGAGAGAGGTTCCCCATCATGAGGAAGGCGGTGAGGGTGGAGTCAAACAGGAAGGCGATCCTCTTGGTGGGCGGGGCAGCAGGACCAGGGTTACTCAGGCTGCTCACACTGGCGTTGTCTAACACACACACAGAGAGAGAGAGAGAAGAACTCATCATCCCATGATGCTTTGGATTAGATTGTTTTGAGAGAGCACAAACAGACCTGGGATCAGGCTAGAGCCGCCCTACTCAGGGGTTACCGTGGGCAGCCTGAGCCAGATCCAGGGCTTGTGGTGTGTTCTGGGGGAGATTCTCACCTCGGTCCTCCAGGCTGGTGGTGTCTGTAGCAGAGGATCCAGCCTCCATCACAGGACTCCCCTGTTCCCATGACAGCAGCATCTGTTTGGGGTCCACAGTGCTCCTGGGACACGGGGTGAGGAACATAGATTACATTTACATTTTAGTCATTTAGCAGACGCTCTTATCCAGAGCGACTTACAGTAGTGAATGCATACATTTTTTTTTTTTTTTGTACTGCCCCCCCGTGGGAATCGAACCCACAACCCTGGCATTGCACACACCATGCTCTACCAACTGAGCCACAGGGAAGGCCTAACACACACACTGGGTCTGTGTGTGTGTGTGTGTGTGTGTGTTAGGGGGCTTGTGTTTTATAGTGTGGATGTGATTTACATCTGCTATTGTATTCAGAGTATTGACATCCCCGTGGGTTTGGCGCTGTGTTACACGTCCCAAGAGTCT
>NC_059455.1:100321281-100578781 GCF_905237065.1 Salmo salar
ATCTCCAGAACATTAGCCAGCTGGAACAGAACCATCAGAGGAAGAGGATCAAGACTAATTGGGACTGAAATCACTTTAATAAAGTCAATAATAAAACACACCAATAAGCATTGTTCAATAGAGCACACGTATTATGGTTAGATTCTATTAGCCTCGTTTGAGCATCCTGCAAAGCTCCTACTGTAGGAAACAGAATGTGATCTCAAGAGCATCCTGCAAAGCTCCTACTGTAGGAAACAGAATGTGATCTCAAGAGCATCCTGCAAAGCTCCTACTGTATGAAGCAGAATGTGATCAAGAGCATCCTGCAAAGCTCCTACTGTAGGAAACAGAATGTGATCTCAAGAGCATCCTGCAAAGCTCCTACTGTATGAAGCAGAATGTGATCTCAAGAGCATCCTGCAAAGCTCCTACTGTAGGAAGCAGAATGTGATCTCAAGAGCAGGATGGTCCAACGAGGCCAAGACGTAATATTATATTTCCCCTACCTCTAAGACGTTAGTCTGCTCGTCGATGGACACAAATATTTTGTACAAAAGGGTTTCAAAGTAGTCTCCCTGGACCCTGTTCATCACGAAGCCTTCCAGAGGGGGCACTGGGAGATAAAACATAGAATTAATGAATAGATAATATACTGCAAAAAAAACTGTTGGAGTCGGAAGTTTACATACACCTTAGCTAAATACATTTAAACTCCGTTTTTCACAATTCCTGACATTTAATCCTAGTAAAAATTCCCTTGTCTTAGGTCAGTTAGGATCACCACTTTATTTTAAGAATGTGAAATGTCAGAATAATAGTAGAGAGAATGATTTATTTCAGCTTTTATTTCTTTCATCACATGCCCAGTGGCTCAGAAGTTTACATACACTCAATTAGTATTTGGTAGCATTGCCTTTAAATTGTGTAACGTGGGTCAAACGTTTCAGGTAGCCTTCCACAAGCTTCCCACTATAAGTTGGGTGAATTTTGGCCCAATCCTCCTGACAGAGCTGCTGTAACTGAGTCAGGTTTGTAGGCCTCCTTGCTCACAAACACTTTTTCAGTTCTGCCCACAAATATTCTATAGGACTGAGGTCAGGGCTTTGTGATAGCCACTCCAATACCTTGACTTTATTGTCCTTAAGCCATTTTGACACAACTTTAGAAATATGCTTGGGGTCATTGTCCATTCGGAAGACCCATTTGCGACCAAGCTTTAACTTCCTGACTGACGTCTTGAGATGTTGCTTCAATATATCCACATAATTTTCCTCCTCATGATGACATCTATTTTGTGAAGTGCACCAGTCCCTCCTGCAGCAAAGCACCCCCACAACATGATGCTGCCACCCCCGTGCTTCACGGTTGGGATGGTCTTCTTCGGCTTGCAAGCCTCCCCCTTCTTCCTCCTAACATAACGATGGTCATTATGGCCAAACAGTTCTATTTTTGTTTCATCAGATCAGAGGAAATTTCTCCAAAAACTATAATCTTTGTCCCCATGTGCAGTTGCAAACCGTAGTCTGGCTTTTTTGGCGGTTTTCAGTGGCTTCTTTGCTGAGCACCCATTATGTTGATATAGGACTCGTTTTACTGTGGATATAGATACTTTTGTACCTGTTTCCTCCAGCATCTTCACAAGGTCCTTTGCTGTTGTTCTGGGATTGATTTGCCCTTTTCACAACAAAGTACATTCATCTCTAGGAGACAGAACGTGTCTCCTTCCTGAGCGGTATGGCGGCTGCGTGGTCCCATGGTGTTTATACTTGCGTACTATTGTTTGTACAGATGAAAGTGGTATCTTCAGACGTTGGAGGTCTACAATTCCTTTTCTGAGGTCTTGGCTGATTTCTTTTGATTTTCCCATGATGTCAAGCAAAGAGGCACTGAGTTTGAAGGTAGGCCTTGAAATACATCCATAGGTACACCTCCAATTGACTCAAATGATGTCAATTAGCCTATCAGAAGCTTCTAAAGCCATGACATAATTTTCTGGAATTTTCCAAGCTGTTTGAAGGCACAGTCAACTTAGTGTATGTAAACTTCTGACACACTGGAATTGTGATACAGTGAATTATAAGTGAAATAATCTGTCTGTAAATAATTGTTGGAAACATGACTTGTGTCACGCACAAAGTAGATGTCCTAACCGACTTGCCAAAACTATAGTTTGTTAACAAGACATTTGTGGAGTGGTTGAAAAACAAGTTTTAATGACTCCAACCTAAGTGGATGTCAACTTTTGACTTCAACTGAATGTTGTGGGGCCTCTTCACAGCCCTCAGCCAGTTAAAGATGGTCATGTTCTCTCCACTTTCCATCCAAATGGACTTGTAATAACACCATTATCTCACTCAGATCAAGGATCTGCTGCCATTACCCATGATCCCTGGCTGAACAAACCACTAACACAGTATGAGATAAATAGGACCATATGAGGTATGTGTTAATGTTGTCACGATACCAGCATTTTATTTCGATACCAGGTTTAGAATCACAATACTCAATACCAGGTTTAGTATCACAATACTCGATACCAGGTTTAGTATCACAATACTCAATACCAGGTTTAGAATCACAATACTCGATACCAGGTTTAGTATCACAATACTCGATACCAGGTTTAGTATCACAATACTCGATACCAGGTTTAGTATCACAATACCCAATACCAGGTTTAGAATCACAATACCCAATACCAGGTTTAGAATCACAATACTCGATACCAGGTTTAGTATCACAATACTCGATACCAGGTTTAGAATCACAATACTCGATACCAGGTTTAGTATCACAATACTCGATACCAGGTTTAGTATCACAATACTCAATACCAGGTTTAGAATCACAATACTCGATACCAGGTTTAGAATCACAATACTCGATACCAGGTTTAGAATCACAATACTCGATATGATCACGATACCACGGCAAGAAAAGAAGGCATATTAGCCAAAGTCAATCGTTGGGCATCTTGAGTTCAAGATCATTACATTTTACATATTTTACGTCAAAACATTTCAGAGACAGCCATGTATTCATGAATGAATCAATTAGACTTTGTTTTTAACCAATCTAACTACATAACATAATGGTAATCATTTATTTAAATGGTAAATCTCTATTGATAAACTGGGTAAAACAATATTTAGACTAGGCCTATCCACAATACAGGTGGATGCGTATTCCATAGGAGTGTGTGCAGGCATTGACTTAGTGAGCTTGTTTGGGCTGATCGAACGGGGCTACAGATGACCAACAATCTGTTTCTCTTCCATTGAAGACTTATTTCATTTTACTGATTAACAACATTTGCATAGAAGTAGTTTATTTTATTAAAAAATGTGCGCTGTCTCTTCAACTAGTAATAAAGTCATTCACAAGGCAAGAGGAGAGCGGCCCGGAGTCGGTTCGCTGAGGCAATAGATCATCTTTGGGAGAGACGTGACACACCGATTAAGTGAATCACAATTTGGATTCATATTATCACAAACTAAGTACCAGAGGGTAGTGAATTGATGTTCTCTATCTGTCAGCTAGAAAGGAAAGTTGGCCTACAAAGCTGGAAGCTACCGGTATCTTCTTCCATTGTTCTAGCTTGTATGGACATTGTTTTGCGAACTGTAATTAAGTTTCAACATTTCTACATGCCGTGTCGCATTATTGAAGTGTGTTAACTTGTGCAGAGCACGAGTGGGGAGCTAACATGATGCAGCCCAGTCTGCCAGGCTAGCAGTGAGTTAGTGGAGCTAACATGATGCAGCCCAGACTCCCAGGCTAGCAGTGAGTTAGTGGAGCTAACATGATGCAGCCCAGTCTGCCAGGCTAGCAGTGAGTTAGTGGAGCTAACATGATGCAGCCCAGACTCCCAGGCTAGCAGTGAGTTAGTGGAGCTAACATGATGCAGCCCAGTCTGCCAGGCTAGCAGTGAGTTAGTGGAGCTAACATGATGCAGCCCAGACTCCCAGGCTAGCAGTGAGTTAGTGGCGCTAACATGATGCAGCCCAGACTCCCAGGCTAGCAGTGAGTTAGTGGAGCTAACATGATGCAGCCCAGTCTGCCAGGCTAGCAGTGAGTTAGTGGAGCATGCAGGGAGCTCTATCATAAGGGCTAGCAGTGAGTTAGTGGAGCAGGCGGGGAGCTCTATAATAAGGGATAGCAGTGAGTTAGTGGAGCAGGCAGGGTTCTCTATAATAAGGGCTAGCAGTGAGTTAGTGGAGCAGGCAGAGAGCTCTATAATAAGGGCTAGCAGTGAGTTAGTGGAGCAGGCAGGGAGCTCTATAATAAGGGCTAGCAGTGAGTTAGTGGAGCAGGCAGGGAGCTCTATAATAAGGGCTAGCAGTGAGTTAGTGGAGCAGGCAGGGTTCTCTATAATAAGGGCTAGCAGTGAGTTAGTGGAGCAGGCTGGGAGCTCTATAATAAGGGCTAGCAGTGAGTTAGTGGAGCAGGCAGGGTTCTCTATAATAAGGGCTAGCAGTGAGTTAGTGGAGCAGGCAGGGAGCTCTATAATAAGGGCTAGCAGTGAGTTAGTGGAGCAGGCAGGGTTCTCTATAATAAGGGCTAGCAGTGAGTTAGTGGAGCAGGCAGGGAGCTCTATAATAAGGGCTAGCAGTGAGTTAGTGGAGCAGGCTGGGAGCTCTATAATAAGGGCTAGCAGTGAGTTAGTGGAGCAGGCAGGGTTCTCTATAATAAGGGCTAGCAGTGAGTTAGTGGAGCAGGCAGGGTTCTCTATAATAAGGGCTAGCAGTGAGTTAGTGGAGCAGCAAGGGTTCTCTATAATACGGGCTAGCAGTGAGTTAGTGGAGCAGGCAGGGAGCTCTATAATAAGGGCTAGCAGTGGAGCAGGCAGGGAGCTCTATAATAAGGGCTAGCAGTGAGTTAGTGGAGCAGCAGGGTTCTCTATAATAAGGGCTAGCAGTGAGTTAGTGGAGCAGGCAGGGTTCTCTATAATAAGGGCTAGCAGTGAGTTAGTGGAGCAGGCTGGGAGCTCTATAATAAGGGCTAGCAGTGAGTTAGTGGAGCAGGCAGGGTTCTCTATAATAAGGGCTAGCAGTGAGTTAGTGGAGCAGGCAGTGAGTTAGTGGAGCAGGCAGTGAGTTAGTGGAGCAGGCAGGGTTCTCTATAATAAGGGCTAGCAGTGAGTTAGGGGAGCAGGCAGGGTTCTCTATAATAAAGGCTAGCAGTGAGTTAGTGGAGCAGGCAGGGAGCTCTATAATAAGGGCTAGCAGTGAGTTAGTGGAGCAGGCAGGGAGCTCTATAATAAGGGCTAGCAGTGAGTTAGTGGAGCAGGCAGGGAGCTCTATAATAAGGGCTAGCAGTGAGTTAGTGGAGCAGGCTGGGAGCTCTATAATAAGGGCTAGCAGTGAGTTAGTGGAGCAGGCAGGGAGCTCTATAATAAGGGCTAGCAGTGAGTTAGTGGAGCAGGCAGGGAGCTCTATAATAAGGGCTAGCAGTGAGTTAGTGGAGCAGCAGGGTTCTCTATAATAAGGGCTAATAGTGAGTTAGTGGAGCAGCAGGGAGCTCTATAATAAGAAATTGGCTGTGCTGATAGACAGGCCCGTGATCCGTGAGACCCATTTGACAGAAAGTACCGAAAGTAACACATTCAAGCATCAAACCTTTTCTTTCCCCCATGTTCTAATACAGCTCTGTCAGTAGCTACCTGAGATACAGCTGGCATCAGAGATGGGAACATCTAGGTAGATGTACCCCCTGTTGTACAGACCTGAAGGAGAAGAACGAGGTGCAGACAACATCAATACATTACCATGTATGAAAACAGAACTCAAACAGTATTAGGACTAAGGTAAGAGCATTGTGATTTTATTGATATAACGATGTCATTAGAAATATTTCTGTTATGGCAGAGCATTATATCTTCCCCAGTCCCCCACCGGCCCCCAGTCCCCCATCTTCCCCAGCCTCCCACAGGTCCCCAGTCCCCCACAGGCCCCCAGCCTCCCACCGGCCCCCAGTCTCCCACCGGCCCCCAGCCTCCCACAGGCCCCCCAGCCTCCCACCGGCCCCCCAGTCTCCACCGTCCCCCAGTCCCCCACCGGCCCCAGTCCCCCACCGGCCCCCCAGTCCCCCACAGGCCCCCAGTCCCCCACCGGCCCCCAGTCCCCCACCGGCCCCCAGCCTCCCACCGGCCCCCCAGTCCCCCACAGGCCCCCAGCCTCCCACCGGCCCCCCAGTCCCCCACCGGCCCCCAGTCCCCCACCGGCCCCCAGTCTCCCACCGGCCCCCAGTCTCCCATCTCCCCCAGCCCCCCACCGGCCCCCCAGCCCCCACCGGCCCCCAGCCTCCCACAGGCCCCCACCGGCCCCCCAGTCCCCCCACCGGCCCCCAGTCCCCCACCGGCCCCTAGTCTCCCATCTCCCCCAGTCACCCACCGGCCCCCAGTCTCCCATCTTCCCCAGCCTCCCCGTCGTCTCCAATCCTATCTGTTATTCTCTCATCATAGCCACAATGGACCGTAATGACAGGGGAGGCATTTCATCAAACTAAACTGTTTTCCAATAACACCAAAGACACCCTGATGGCTAACGATTACCGTCCACCCACAACACTGTCATTTACCAGCCTGCTGGGGTGAACACACACGAACCAGGGAATAGATAACACTCACTCAGCACCACATTGTACTCCATTGATCCAGCCAGCTGGGGTCCTGAATCAATCATCTTATCAATCGCCTTCCTCTCTGCCACCGAGCAGATCTGAAATCAGACAGGACAGGGGGAGGAAACAGACAGACGTTAGGGGGAGAGAAGGAGGAGGAGAGGAGGAGAGGAGGGAGAGAGGAGGAGAGCAGGGAAACAGGCAGACATTAGGAGGAGAGAATGAGAGGAGGAGAGGAGGGAGAGAGGAGAGGAGGAGAGGAGGAGAGCAGGGAAACAGGCAGACATTAGGAGGAGAGAAGGAGAGGAGGAGAGGAGCAGGGAAACAGGCAGACATTAGGAGGAGAGGAGGAGAGGAGGAGAGGAGGAGAGGAGCAGGGAAACAGGCAGACATTAGGAGGAGAGGAGGAGAGAGGAGGAGAGGAGCAGGGAAACAGACAGACATTAGGAGGAGAGGAGGAGAGGAGGAGAGGAGGAGAGGAGCAGGGAAACAGGCAGACATTAGGAGGAGAGGAGGAGAGAGGAGGAGAGGAGCAGGGAAACAGACAGACATTAGGAGGAGAGGAGGAGAGGAGGAGAGGAGGAGAGGAGCAGGGAAACAGGCAGACATTAGGAGGAGAGAAGGAGAGGAGGAGAGAAGGAGGAGGAGGAGAGGAGGGAGAGGAGGAGAGAAGGAGAGGAGGAGAGAAGGAGAGGAGGAGGAGAGGAGAGGAGGAGAGAAGGGAGAGGAGAAGAGCAGGGAAACAGGCAGACATTAGGAGGAGAGAAGGAGAGGAGGAGAGGAGGGAGAGAGGAGAGGAGGAGAGGAGGAGAGGAGCAGGGAAACAGGCAGACATTAGGAGGAGAGGAGGAGAGAGGAGGAGAGGAGCAGGGAAACAGACAGACATTAGGAGGAGAGGAGGAGAGAGGAGGAGAGGAGGAGGAGAGGAGAGGAGGAGAGGAGGGAAACAGACAGACATATATTGTTTTAAACCATTTAGGTTAGAGACCTCTGGTAATATATATTGTTTTAAACCATTTAGGTCAGAGACCTCTGGTAATATATATTGTTTTAAACCATTTAGGTCAGAGACCTCTGGTAATATATACTGCTCAAAAAAAATAAAGGGAACACTTAAACAACACAATGTAACTCCAAGTCAATCACACTTCTGTGAAATCAAACTGTCCACTTAGGAAGCAACACTGATTGACAATACATGTCACATGCTGTTGTGCAAATGGAATAGACAACAGGTGGAAATTATAGGCAATTAGCAAGACACCCCCAACAAAGGAGTGGTTCTGCAGGTGGGGACCACAGACCACTTCTCAGTTCCTATGCTTCCTGGCTGATGTTTTGGTCACTTTTGAATGCTGGCGGTGCTTTCACTCTAGTGGTAGCATGAGACGGAGTCTACAACCCACACAAGTGGCTCAGGTAGTGCAGCTCATCCAGGATGGCACATCAATGCGAGCTGTGGCAAGAAGGTTTGATGTGTCCGTCAGCGTAGTGTCCAGAGCATGGAGGCGCTACCAGGAGACAGGCCAGTACATCAGGAGACGTGGAGGAGGCCGTAGGAGGGCAACAACCCAGCAGCAGGACCGCTACCTCCGCCTTTGTGCAAGGAGGAGCAGGAGGAGCACTGCCAGAGCCCTGCAAAATGACCTCCAGCAGGCCACAAATGTGCATGTGTCTGCTCAAACGGTCAGAAACAGACTCGATGAGGGTGGTATGAGGGCCCGACGTCCACAGGTGGGGGTTGTGCTTACAGCCCAACACCGTGCAGGACGTTTGGCATTTGCCAGAGAACACCAAGATTGGCAAATTCGCCGCTGGCGCCCTGTGCTCTTCACAGATGAAAGCAGGTTCACACTGAGCATGTGACAGAGTCTGGAGACGCCGTGGAGAACGTTCTGCTGCCTGCAACATCCTCCAGCATGACCGGTTTGGCGGTGGGTCAGTCATGGTGTGGGGTGGCATTTCTTTGGGGGGCCGCACAGCCCTCCATGTGCTCGCCAGAGGTAGCCTGACTGCCATTAGGTACCGAGATGAGATCCTCAGACCCCTTGTGAGACCATATGCTGGTGCGGTTGGCTCTGGGTTCCTCCTAATGCAAGACAATGCTAGACCTCATGTGGCTGGAGTGTGTCAGCAGTTCCTGCAAGAGGAAGGCATTGATGCTATGGACTGGCCCGCCCGTCCCCAGACCTGAATCCAATTGAGCACATCTGGGACATCATGTCTCGCTCCATCCACCAACGCCACGTTGCACCACAGACTGTCCAGGAGTTGGCGGATGCTTTAGTCCAGGTCTGGGAGGAGATCCCTCAGGAGACCATCCGCCACCTCATCAGGAGCATGCCCAGGCGTTGTAGGGAGGTCATACAGGCACGTGGAGGCCACACACACTACTGAGCCTCATTTTGACTTGTTTTAAGGACATTACATCAAAGTTGGAACAGCCTGTAGTGTGGTTTTCCACTTTAATTTTGAGTGTGACTCCAAATCCAGACCTCCATGGGTTGATAAATTGGATTTCCATTAATTATTTTTGTGTGATTTTGTTGTCAGCACATTCAACTATGTAAAGAAAAAAGTATTTAATAAGATTATTTCATTCATTCAGATCTAGGATGTGTTATTTTAGTGTTCCCTTTATTTTTTTGAGCAGTATATATTGTTTTAAACCATTTAGGCTAGAGACTGTGGTAATATATATTGTTTTAAACCATTTAGGTTAGAGACTGTGGTAATATATATTGTTTTAAACCATTTAGGCTAGAGACAAGACGTTTTCTTTGCTGCAAAGCGGCACGCCTGCCTGTATGCCTGAAGTGGTGCTCCATTTTCCCTCTCTGACACTCAGAGGCTGCATGACAGTGACCTTGCAAAGTCTACTCAGACCGGTCTGTGCTTTTGCTAGTATCAGGAAATGAAATGATACAATATATATCAACATTGCTGGCTTTGCAGGCTTCTCCAGTGTAACAAATGTACAAATCGAACAGAGACTCACCAGGATCTCTGCTCACCATCACGGCTAGATTATATATTGTTTAAACTGACGGGTAAATAGACGAGCTCTACCACCACCAGGAAGCTCTACAGAGACTCACCCTGACGTCATCCTCTACAGAGACTCACCCTGACGTCATCCTCTACAGAGACTCACCCTGACGTCATCCTCTACAGAGACTCACCCTGACGTCATCCTCTACAGAGACTCACCCTGACGTCATCCTCTACAGAGACTCACCCTGACGTCATCCTCTACAGAGACTCACCCTGACGTCATCCTCTACAGAGACTCACCCTGACGTCATCCTCTACAGCGACTCACCCTGACGTCATCCTCTACAGCGACTCACCCTGACGTCATCCTCTACAGCGACTCACCCTGACGTCATCCTCTACAGAGACTCACCCTGACGTCATCCTCTACAGAGACCACCCGGACGTCATCTCTACAGAGACTCACCCTGACGTCATCCTCTACAGCGACTCACCCTGACGTCATCCTCTACAGAGACTCACCCTGACGTCATCCTCTACAGAGACTCACCCTGAAGTCATCCTCTACAGAGACTCACCCTGACGTCATCCTCTACAGAGACTCACCCTGACGTCATCCTCTACCACCTCCAGGAAGCTCTACAGAGACTAACCCTGACGTCATCCTCTACAGAGACTCACCCTGACGTCATCCTCTACAGAGACTCACCCTGACCTCATCCTCTACAGAGACTCACCCTGACGTCATCCTCTACAGAGACTCACCCTGACGTCATCCTCTACAGAGACTCACCCTGACGTCATCCTCTACCACCTCCAGGAAGCTCTACAGAGACTCACCCTGACCTCATCCTCTACAGAGACTCACCCCGACCTCATCCTCTACAGAGACTCACCCCGACCTCATCCTCTACAGAGACTCACCCCGACCTCATCCTCTACAGAGACTCACCCTGTCGTCATCCTCTACCACCACCAGGAAGCTCTACAGAGACTCACCCTGACGTCATCCTCTACAGAGACTCACCCTGACGTCATCCTCTACAGAGACTCACCCTGACGTCATCCTCTACAGAGACTCACCCTGACGTCATCCTCTACAGAGACTCACCCTGACGTCATCCTCTACGCCTACAGCGACTCACCCTGACGTCATCCTCTACAGAGACTCACCCTGACGTCATCCTCTACAGAGACTCACCCTGACGTCATCCTCTACAGAGACTCACCCTGACGTCATCCTCTACAGAGACTCACCCTGACGTCATCCTCTACAGAGACTCACCCTGACGTCATCCTCTACAGAGACTCACCCTGACGTCATCCTCTACAGAGACTCACCCTGACGTCATCCTCTACAGAGACTCACCCTGACGTCATCCTCTACAGAGACTCACCCTGACGTCATCCTCTACAGCAGACTCACCCTGCCGTCATCCTCTACCACCACCAGGAAGCTCTACAGAGACTCACCCTGACGTCATCCTCTACAGAGACTCACCCTGACCTCATCCTCTACAGAGACTCACCCTGACCTCATCCTCTACAGAGACTCACCCCGACCTCATCCTCTACAGAGACTCACCCCGACCTCATCCTCTACAGAGACTCACCCCGACCTCATCCTCTACAGAGACTCACCCCGACGTCATCCTCTACAGAGACTCACCCTGACGTCATCCTCTACAGAGACTCACCCTGACGTCATCCTCTACCACCACCAGGAAGCTCTACAGAGACTCACCCTGACGTCATCCTCTACAGAGACTCACCCTGACGTCATCCTCTACAGAGACTCACCCTGACGTCATCCTCTACAGAGACTCACCCTGACGTCATCCTCTACAGAGACTCACCCCGACGTCATCCTCTACAGAGACTCACCCTGACGTCATCCTCTACAGAGACTCACCCTGACGTCATCCTCTACAGAGACTCACCCTGACGTCATCCTCTACAGAGACTCACCCTGACGTCATCCTCTACAGAGACTCACCCTGACGTCATCCTCTACAGCGACTCACCCAGCCGTCATCCTCTACCACCACCAGGAAGCTCTACAGAGACTCACCCCGACGTCATCCTCTACAGAGACTCACCCCGACGTCATCCTCTACAGAGACTCACCCCGACCTCATCCTCTACAGAGACTCACCCCGACCTCATCCTCTACAGAGACTCACCCCGACCTCATCCTCTACAGAGACTCACCCCGACCTCATCCTCTACAGAGACTCACCCCGACCTCAACAACTACAGAGACTCACCCTGTCGTCATCCTCTACCACCACCAGGAAGCTCTACAGAGACTCACCCTGTCGTCATCCTCTGACTCTACAGAGACTCACCCTGACGTCATCCTCTACAGAGACTCACCCTGACGTCATCCTCTACCACCACCCGGAAGCTCTACAGAGACTCACCCTGACGTCATCCTCTACAGAGACTCACCCCGACGTCATCCTCTACAGAGACTCACCCCGAAGTCATCCTCTACAGAGACTCACCCCAACGTCATCCTCTACAGAGACTCACCCCAACGTCATCCTCTACAGAGACTCACCCTGACGTCATCCTCTACCCCCACCAGGAAGCTCTACAGAGACTCACCCTGACGTCATCCTCTACAGAGACTCACCCAGCCGTCATCCTCTACACACAACTCTACAGAGACTCACCCAGCCGTCATCCTCTACCACCACCAGGAAGCTCTACAGAGACTCACCCCGACGTCATCCTCTACAGAGACTCACCCCGACGTCATCCTCTACAGAGACTCACCCCGACGTCATCCTCTACAGAGACTCACCCCGACGTCATCCTCTACAGAGACTCACCCCGACGTCATCCTCTACAGAGACTCACCCCGACCTCATCCTCTACAGAGACTCACCCCGACCTCATCCTCTACAGAGACTCACCCTGTCGTCATCCTCTACCACCACCAGGAAGCTCTACAGAGACTCACCCTGTCGTCATCCTCTACCACCACCAGGAAGCTCTACAGAGACTCACCCTGACGTCATCCTCTACAGAGACTCACCCTGACGTCATCCTCTACAGAGACTCACCCTGACGTCATCCTCTACAGAGACTCACCCTGACGTCATCCTCTACAGAGACTCACCCTGACGTCATCCTCTACAGAGACTCACCCTGACGTCATCCTCTACCACCACCAGGAAGCTCTACAGAGACTCACCCTGACCTCATCCTCTACAGAGACTCACCCCGACCTCATCCTCTACAGAGACTCACCCCGACCTCATCCTCTACAGAGACTCACCCCGACCTCATCCTCTACAGAGACTCACCCTGTCGTCATCCTCTACCACCACCAGGAAGCTCTACAGAGACTCACCCTGACGTCATCCTCTACAGAGACTCACCCCGACGTCATCCTCTACAGAGACTCACCCCGACGTCATCCTCTACAGAGACTCACCCCGACGTCATCCTCTACAGAGACTCACCCTGTCGTCATCCTCTACCACCACCAGGAAGCTCTACAGAGACTCACCCTGACGTCATCCTCTACAGAGACTCACCCTGACGTCATCCTCTACAGAGACTCACCCTGACGTCATCCTCTACAGAGACTCACCCTGACGTCATCCTCTACAGAGACTCACCCTGACGTCATCCTCTACAGAGACTCACCCTGACGTCATCCTCCACAGAGACTCACCCCGACGTCATCCTCCACAGAGACTCACCCTGACTTCATCCTCTACAGAGACTCACCCTGACGTCATCCTCTACAGAGACTCACCCTGACGTCATCCTCTACAGAGACTCACCCTGACGTCATCCTCTACAGCGACTCACCCAGCTGTCATCCTCTACCACCACCAGGAAGCTCTACAGAGACTCACCCCGACGTCATCCTCTACAGAGACTCACCCTGACCTCATCCTCTACAGAGACTCACCCCGACCTCATCCTCTACAGAGACTCACCCCGACCTCATCCTCTACAGAGACTCACCCCGACCTCATCCTCTACAGAGACTCACCCCGACCTCATCCTCTACAGAGACTCACCCCGACGTCATCCTCTACAGAGACTCACCCTGTCGTCATCAACTACAGAGACTCACCCTGTCGTCATCCTCTACCACCACCAGGAAGCTCTACAGAGACTCACCCTGACGTCATCCTCTACAGAGACTCACCCTGACGTCATCCTCTACAGAGACTCACCCTGACGTCATCCTCTACCACCACCAGGAAGCTCTACAGAGACTCACCCTGACGTCATCCTCTACAGAGACTCACCCCGACGTCATCCTCTACAGAGACTCACCCCGACGTCATCCTCTACAGAGACTCACCCCAACGTCATCCTCTACAGAGACTCACCCCAACGTCATCCTCTACAGAGACTCACCCTGACGTCATCCTCTACCCCCACCAGGAAGCTCTACAGAGACTCACCCTGACGTCATCCTCTACAGAGACTCACCCAGCCGTCATCCTCTACCACCACCAGGAAGCTCTACAGAGACTCACCCGACGTCATCCTCTACAGAGACTCACCCCGACGTCATCCTCTACAGAGACTCACCCCGACGTCATCCTCTACAGAGACTCACCCCGACGTCATCCTCTACAGAGACTCACCCCGACGTCATCCTCTACAGAGACTCACCCTGTCGTCATCCTCTACCACCACCAGGAAGCTCTACAGAGACTCACCCTGACGTCATCCTCTACAGAGACTCACCCTGACGTCATCCTCTACAGAGACTCACCCTGACGTCATCCTCTACAGAGACTCACCCTGACGTCATCATCTACAGAGACTCACCCTGTCGTCATCCTCTACCACCACCAGGAAGCTCTACAGAGACTCACCCTGACGTCATCCTCTACAGAGACTCACCCTGACGTCATCATCTACCACCACCAGGAAGCTCTACAGAGACTCACCCTGACGTCATCCTCTACAGAGACTCACCCCGACGTCATCCTCTACAGAGACTCACCCCGAAGTCATCCTCTACAGAGACTCACCCCAACGTCATCCTCTACAGAGACTCACCCCAATGTCATCCTCTACAGAGACTCACCCTGACGTCATCCTCTACCCCCACCAGGAAGCTCTACAGAGACTCACCCCGACGTCATCCTCTACAGAGACTCACCCAGCCGTCATCCTCTACCACCACCAGGAAGCTCTACAGAGACTCACCCAGCCGTCATCCTCTACCACCACCAGGAAGCTCTACAGAGACTCACCCTGACGTCATCCTCTACAGAGACTCACCCAGCCGTCATCCTCTACCACCACCAGGAAGCTCTACAGAGACTCACCCAGCCGTCATCCTCTACCACCACCAGGAAGCTCTACAGAGACTCACCCCAACGTCATCCTCTACAGAGACTCACCCCGACGTCATCCTCTACAGAGACTCACCCCGACGTCATCCTCTACAGAGACTCACCCCGACGTCATCCTCTACAGAGACTCACCCCGACCTCATCCTCTACAGAGACTCACCCCGACCTCATCCTCTACAGAGACTCACCCCGACCTCAATCTCTACAGAGACTCACCCTGTCGTCATCCTCTACCACCACCAGGAAGCTCTACAGAGACTCACCCTGTCGTCATCCTCTACCACCACCAGGAAGCTCTACAGAGACTCACCCTGACGTCATCCTCTACAGAGACTCACCATGACGTCATCCTCTACCACCACCAGGAAGCTCTACAGAGACTCACCCTGACGTCATCCTCTACAGAGACTCACCCCGACGTCATCCTCTACAGAGACTCACCCCGAAGTCATCCTCTACAGAGACTCACCCCAACGTCATCCTCTACAGAGACTCACCCCAATGTCATCCTCTACAGAGACTCACCCTGACGTCATCCTCTACCCCCACCAGGAAGCTCTACAGAGACTCACCCTGACGTCATCCTCTACAGAGACTCACCCAGCCGTCATCCTCTACCACCACCAGGAAGCTCTACAGAGACTCACCCAGCCGTCATCCTCTACCACCACCAGGAAGCTCTACAGAGACTCACCCCAACGTCATCCTCTACAGAGACTCACCCCGACGTCATCCTCTACAGAGACTCACCCCGACGTCATCCTCTACAGAGACTCACCCCGACGTCATCCTCTACAGAGACTCACCCCGACCTCATCCTCTACAGAGACTCACCCCGACCTCATCCTCTACAGAGACTCACCCCGACCTCAATCTCTACAGAGACTCACCCTGTCGTCATCCTCTACCACCACCAGGAAGCTCTACAGAGACTCACCCTGTCGTCATCCTCTACCACCACCAGGAAGCTCTACAGAGACTCACCCTGACGTCATCCTCTACAGAGACTCACCATGACGTCATCCTCTACAGAGACTCACCCTGACGTCATCCTCTACAGAGACTCACCCTGACGTCATCCTCTACAGAGACTCACCCTGACGTCATCCTCTACAGAGACTCACCCGGACGTCATCCTCTACCACCACCAGGGAGCTCTACAGAGACTCACCCTGACGTCATCCTCTACAGAGACTCACCCTGACCTCATCCTCTACAGAGACTCACCCTGACATCATCCTCTACAAAGACTCACCCCGACCTCATCCTCTACAGAGACTCACCCTGTCGTCATCCTCTACCACCACCAGGAAGCTCTACAGAGACTCACCCTGACGTCATCCTCTACAGAGACTCACCCCGACGTCATCCTCTACAGAGACTCACCCCGACGTCATCCTCTACAGAGACTCACCCCGACGTCATCCTCTACAGAGACTCACCCTGTCGTCATCCTCTACCACCACCAGGAAGCTCTACAGAGACTCACCCTGACGTCATCCTCTACAGAGACTCACCCTGACGTCATCCTCTACAGAGACTCACCCTGACGTCATCCTCTACAGAGACTCACCCTGACGTCATCCTCTACAGAGACTCACCCTGACGTCATCCTCTACAGAGACTCACCCCGACGTCATCCTCTACAAAGACTCACCCTGACGTCATCCTCCACAGAGACTCACCCTGACGTCATCCTCCACAGAGACTCACCCTGACGTCATCCTCTACAGAGACTCACCCTGACGTCATCCTCTACAGAGACTCACCCTGACGTCATCCTCTACAGAGACTCACCCTGACGTCATCCTCTACAGCGACTCACCCAGCTGTCATCCTCTACCACCACCAGGAAGCTCTACAGAGACTCACCCCGACGTCATCCTCTACAGAGACTCACCCTGACGTCATCCTCTACAGAGACTCACCCTGACCTCATCCTCTACAGCGACTCACCCAGCTGTCATCCTCTACCACCACCAGGAAGCTCTACAGAGACTCACCCCGACGTCATCCTCTACAGAGACTCACCCGACCTCATCCTCTACAGAGACTCACCCCGACCTCATCCTCTACAGAGACTCACCCCGACCTCATCCTCTACAGAGACTCACCCCGACCTCATCCTCTACAGAGACTCACCCTGACCTCATCCTCTACAGAGACTCACCCCGACCTCATCCTCTACAGAGACTCACCCCGACCTCATCCTCTACAGAGACTCACCCCGACGTCATCCTCTACAGAGACTCACCCTGTCGTCATCAACTACAGAGACTCACCCTGTCGTCATCATCTACCACCACCAGGAAGCTCTACAGAGACTCACCCCGACGTCATCCTCTACAGAGACTCACCCTGACGTCATCCTCTACAGAGACTCACCCTGACGTCATCCTCTACCACCACCAGGAAGCTCTACAGAGACTCACCCTGACGTCATCCTCTACAGAGACTCACCCCGACGTCATCCTCTACAGAGACTCACCCCGAAGTCATCCTCTACAGAGACTCACCCCAACGTCATCCTCTACAGAGACTCACCCCAACGTCATCCTCTACAGAGACTCACCCTGACGTCATCCTCTACCCCCCACCAGGAAGCTCTACAGAGACTCACCCTGACGTCATCCTCTACAGAGACTCACCCAGCCGTCATCCTCTACCACCACCAGGAAGCTCTACAGAGACTCACCCCGACGTCATCCTCTACAGAGACTCACCCCGACGTCATCCTCTACAGAGACTCACCCTGACGTCATCCTCTACAGAGACTCACCCTGACGTCATCCTCTACAGAGACTCACCCCGACGTCATCCTCTACAGAGACTCACCCTGACGTCATCCTCTACAGAGACTCACCCTGACGTCATCCTCTACAGAGACTCACCCTGACGTCATCCCCGGCTCTACAGAGACTCACCCTGACGTCATCCTCTACAGAGACTCACCCCGACGTCATCCTCTACAGAGACTCACCCCGACGTCATCCTCTACAGAGACTCACCCCAACGTCATCCTCTACAGAGACTCACCCCAATGTCATCCTCTACAGAGACTCACCCTGACGTCATCCTCTACCCCCACCAGGAAGCTCTACAGAGACTCACCCCGACGTCATCCTCTACAGAGACTCACCCAGCCGTCATCCTCTACCACCACCAGGAAGCTCTACAGAGACTCACCCAGCCGTCATCCTCTACCACCACCAGGAAGCTCTACAGAGACTCACCCTGACGTCATCCTCTACAGAGACTCACCCTGACGTCATCCTCTACAGAGACTCACCCTGACGTCATCCTCTACAGAGACTCACCCTGACGTCATCCTCCACAGAGACTCACCCTGACGTCATCCTCCACAGAGACTCACCCTGACGTCATCCTCCACAGAGACTCACCCTGACGTCATCCTCCACAGAGACTCACCCTGACGTCATCCTCTACAGAGACTCACCCAGCTGTCATCCTCTACCACCACCAGGAAGCTCTACAGAGACTCACCCCGACGTCATCCTCTACAGAGACTCACCCTGACCTCATCCTCTACAGAGACTCACCCCGACCTCATCCTCTACAGAGACTCACCCCGACCTCATCCTCTACAGAGACTCACCCCGACCTCATCCTCTACAGAGACTCACCCCGACCTCATCCTCTACAGAGACTCACCCTGTCGTCATCAACTACAGAGACTCACCCTGTCGTCATCCTCTACCACCACCAGGAAGCTCTACAGAGACTCACCCTGACGTCATCCTCTACAGAGACTCACCCTGACGTCATCCTCTACAGAGACTCACCCTGACGTCATCCTCTACAGAGACCCACCCTGACGTCATCCTCTAACACCACCAGGAAGCTCTACAGAGACTCACCCTGACGTCATCCTCTACAGAGACTCACCCCGACGTCATCCTCTACAGAGACTCACCCCGACGTCATCCTCTACAGAGACTCACCCCGACGTCATCCTCTACAGAGACTCACCCTGTCGTCATCCTCTACCACCATCAGGAAGCTCTACAGAGACTCACCCTGACGTCATCCTCTACAGAGACTCACCCTGACGTCATCCTCTACAGAGACTCACCCTGACGTCATCATCTACCACCACCAGGAAGCTCTACAGAGACTCACCCTGACGTCATCCTCTACAGAGACTCACCCCGACGTCATCCTCTACAGAGACTCACCCCGAAGTCATCCTCTACAGAGACTCACCCCGAAGTCATCCTCTACAGAGACTCACCCCAACGTCATCCTCTACAGAGACTCACCCCAATGTCATCCTCTACAGAGACTCACCCTGACGTCATCCTCTACCCCCCACCAGGAAGCTCTACAGAGACTCACCCTGACGTCATCCTCTACAGAGACTCACCCAGCCGTCATCCTCTACCACCACCAGGAAGCTCTACAGAGACTCACCCCAACGTCATCCTCTACAGAGACTCACCCCGACGTCATCCTCTACAGAGACTCACCCCGACGTCATCCTCTACAGAGACTCACCCCGACGTCATCCTCTACAGAGACTCACCCCGACCTCATCCTCTACAGAGACTCACCCCGACCTCATCCTCTACAGAGACTCACCCCGACCTCAATCTCTACAGAGACTCACCCTGTCGTCATCCTCTACCACCACCAGGAAGCTCTACAGAGACTCACCCTGTCGTCATCCTCTACCACCACCAGGAAGCTCTACAGAGACTCACCCTGACGTCATCCTCTACAGAGACTCACCCTGACGTCATCCTCTACAGAGACTCACCCTGACCTCATCCTCTACAGAGACTCACCCTGACCTCATCCTCTACAGAGACTCACCCTGACGTCATCCTCTACAGAGACTCACCCTGACGTCATCCTCTACAGAGACTCACCCTGACGTCATCCTCTACCACCTCCAGGAAGCTCTACAGAGACTCACCCTGACCTCATCCTCTACAGAGACTCACCCCGACCTCATCCTCTACAGAGACTCACCCCGACCTCATCCTCTACAGAGACTCACCCCGACCTCATCCTCTACAGAGACTCACCCTGTCGTCATCCTCTACCACCACCAGGAAGCTCTACAGAGACTCACCCTGACGTCATCCTCTACAGAGACTCACCCCGACGTCATCCTCTACAGAGACTCACCCCGACGTCATCCTCTACAGAGACTCACCCCGACGTCATCCTCTACAGAGACTCACCCTGTCGTCATCCTCTACCACCACCAGGAAGCTCTACAGAGACTCACCCTGACGTCATCCTCTACAGAGACTCACCCTGACGTCATCCTCTACAGAGACTCACCCTGACGTCATCCTCTACAGAGACTCACCCTGACGTCATCAACTACAGAGACTCACCCTGTCGTCATCCTCTACCACCACCAGGAAGCTCTACAGAGACTCACCCTGACGTCATCCTCTACAGAGACTCACCCTGACGTCATCCTCTACAGAGACTCACCCTGACGTCATCATCTACCACCACCAGGAACTCTACAGAGACTCACCCTGACGTCATCCTCTACAGAGACTCACCCCGACGTCATCCTCTACAGAGACTCACCCCCACGTCATCCTCTACAGAGACTCACCCCAACGTCATCCTCTACAGAGACTCACCCTGACGTCATCCTCTACCCCCACCAGGAAGCTCTACAGAGACTCACCCTGACGTCATCCTCTACAGAGACTCACCCAGCCGTCATCCTCTACCACCACCAGGAAGCTCTACAGAGACTCACCCAGACGTCATCCTCTACCAGAGACTCACCCCAACGTCATCCTCTACAGAGACTCACCCCGACGTCATCCTCTACAGAGACTCACCCCGACGTCATCCTCTACAGAGACTCACCCCGACGTCATCCTCTACAGAGACTCACCCCGACCTCATCCTCTACAGAGACTCACCCCGACCTCATCCTCTACAGAGACTCACCCCGACCTCAATCTCTACAGAGACTCACCCTGTCGTCATCCTCTACCACCACCAGGAAGCTCTACAGAGACTCACCCTGTCGTCATCCTCTACCACCACCAGGAAGCTCTACAGAGACTCACCCTGACGTCATCCTCTACAGAGACTCACCATGACGTCATCCTCTACAGAGACTCACCCTGACGTCATCCTCTACAGAGACTCACCCTGACGTCATCCTCTACAGAGACTCACCCTGACGTCATCCTCTACAGAGACTCACCCGGACGTCATCCTCTACCACCACCAGGAAGCTCTACAGAGACTCACCCTGACGTCATCCTCTACAGAGACTCACCCTGACCTCATCCTCTACAGAGACTCACCCTGACGTCATCCTCTACAGAGACTCACCCCGACCTCATCCTCTACAGAGACTCACCCTGTCGTCATCCTCTACCACCACCAGGAAGCTCTACAGAGACTCACCCTGACGTCATCCTCTACAGAGACTCACCCCGACGTCATCCTCTACAGAGACTCACCCCGACGTCATCCTCTACAGAGACTCACCCCGACGTCATCCTCTACAGAGACTCACCCTGACGTCATCCTCTACAGAGACTCACCCTGACGTCATCCTCTACAGAGACTCACCCTGACGTCATCCTCTACAGAGACTCACCCTGACGTCATCCTCTACAGAGACTCACCCTGACGTCATCCTCTACAGAGACTCACCCTGACGTCATCCTCTACAGAGACTCACCCTGACGTCATCCTCCACAGAGACTCACCCTGACGTCATCCTCTACAGAGACTCACCCTGACGTCATCCTCTACAGAGACTCACCCTGACGTCATCCTCTACAGAGACTCACCCTGACGTCATCCTCTACAGCGACTCACCCAGCTGTCATCCTCTACCACCACCAGGAAGCTCTACAGAGACTCACCCCGACGTCATCCTCTACAGAGACTCACCCTGACCTCATCCTCTACAGAGACTCACCCCGACCTCATCCTCTACAGAGACTCACCCCGACCTCATCCTCTACAGAGACTCACCCCGACCTCATCCTCTAGACCACCGACGTCATCCTCTACAGAGACTCACCCCGACCTCATCCTCTACAGAGACTCACCCTGACCTCATCCTCTACAGAGACTCACCCCGACGTCATCCTCTACAGAGACTCACCCCGACGTCATCCTCTACAGAGACTCACCCTGTCGTCATCATCTACAGAGACTCACCCTGTCGTCATCCTCTACAGAGACTCACCCTGACGTCATCCTCTACAGAGACTCACCCTGACGTCATCCTCTACAGAGACTCACCCTGACGTCATCCTCTACCACCACCAGGAAGCTCTACAGAGACTCACCCTGACGTCATCCTCTACAGAGACTCACCCCGACGTCATCCTCTACAGAGACTCACCCCGACGTCATCCTCTACAGAGACTCACCCCAACGTCATCCTCTACAGAGACTCACCCCAACGTCATCCTCTACAGAGACTCACCCTGACGTCATCCTCTACCCCCACCAGGAAGCTCTACAGAGACTCACCCTGACGTCATCCTCTACAGAGACTCACCCAGCCGTCATCCTCTACCACCACCAGGAAGCTCTACAGAGACTCACCCCGACGTCATCCTCTACAGAGACTCACCCCGACGTCATCCTCTACAGAGACTCACCCCGACGTCATCCTCTACAGAGACTCACCCCGACGTCATCCTCTACAGAGACTCACCCCGACCTCATCCTCTACAGAGACTCACCCCGACCTCATCCTCTACAGAGACTCACCCTGTCGTCATCCTCTACCACCACCAGGAAGCTCTACAGAGACTCACCCTGTCGTCATCCTCTACCACCACCAGGAAGCTCTACAGAGACTCACCCTGACGTCATCCTCTACAGAGACTCACCCTGACGTCATCCTCTACAGAGACTCACCCTGACCTCATCCTCTACAGAGACTCACCCTGACGTCATCCTAAGCTCTACAGAGACTCACCCTGACGTCATCCTCTACAGAGACTCACCCTGACGTCATCCTCTACCACCTCCAGGAAGCTCTACAGAGACTCACCCTGACCTCATCCTCTACAGAGACTCACCCCAACCTCATCCTCTACAGAGACTCACCCCGACCTCATCCTCTACAGAGACTCACCCCGACCTCATCCTCTACAGAGACTCACCCTGTCGTCATCCTCTACCACCACCAGGAAGCTCTACAGAGACTCACCCTGACGTCATCCTCTACAGAGACTCACCCCGACGTCATCCTCTACAGAGACTCACCCCGACGTCATCCTCTACAGAGACTCACCCCGACGTCATCCTCTACAGAGACTCACCCAGCCGTCATCCTCTACCACCACCAGGAAGCTCTACAGAGACTCACCCCGACGTCATCCTCTACAGAGACTCACCCTGACGTCATCCTCTACAGAGACTCACCCTGACGTCATCCTCTACAGAGACTCACCCAGACGTCATCCTCTACAGAGACTCACCCTGACGTCATCCTCTACAGAGACTCACCCCGACGTCATCCTCTACAGAGACTCACCCTGACCTCATCCTCTACAGAGACTCACCCTGTCGTCATCCTCTACCACCACCAGGAAGCTCTACAGAGACTCACCCTGACGTCATCCTCTACAGAGACTCACCCTGACGTCATCCTCTACAGAGACTCACCCTGACGTCATCCTCTACCACCACCAGGAAGCTCTACAGAGACTCACCCTGACGTCATCCTCTACAGAGACTCACCCCGACGTCATCCTCTACAGAGACTCACCCCGAAGTCATCCTCTACAGAGACTCACCCCAACGTCATCCTCTACAGAGACTCACCCCAATGTCATCCTCTACAGAGACTCACCCTGACGTCATCCTCTACCCCCACCAGGAAGCTCTACAGAGACTCACCCTGACGTCATCCTCTACAGAGACTCACCCAGCCGTCATCCTCTACCACCACCAGGAAGCTCTACAGAGACTCACCCCAACGTCATCCTCTACAGAGACTCACCCAGGACATCCTCTACAGAGACTCACCCCGACGTCATCCTCTACAGAGACTCACCCCGACGTCATCCTCTACAGAGACTCACCCCGACCTCATCCTCTACAGAGACTCACCCCGACCTCATCCTCTACAGAGACTCACCCCGACCTCAATCTCTACAGAGACTCACCCTGTCGTCATCCTCTACCACCACCAGGAAGCTCTACAGAGACTCACCCTGACGTCATCCTCTACAGAGACTCACCCTGACGTCATCCTCTACAGAGACTCACCCTGACGTCATCCTCTACAGAGACTCACCCTGACGTCATCCTCTACAGAGACTCACCCGGACGTCATCCTCTACCACCACCAGGGAGCTCTACAGAGACTCACCCTGACGTCATCCTCTACAGAGACTCACCCTGACCTCATCCTCTACAGAGACTCACCCTGACCTCATCCTCTACAGAGACTCACCCCGACCTCATCCTCTACAGAGACTCACCCCTGTCGTCATCCTCTACCACCACCAGGAAGCTCTACAGAGACTCACCCTGACGTCATCCTCTACAGAGACTCACCCCGACGTCATCCTCTACAGAGACTCACCCCGACGTCATCCTCTACAGAGACTCACCCCGACGTCATCCTCTACAGAGACTCACCCTGTCGTCATCCTCTACCACCACCAGGAAGCTCTACAGAGACTCACCCTGACGTCATCCTCTACAGAGACTCACCCTGACGTCATCCTCTACAGAGACTCACCCTGACGTCATCCTCTACAGAGACTCACCCTGACGTCATCCTCTACAGAGACTCACCCTGACGTCATCCTCTACAAAGACTCACCCTGACGTCATCCTCTCCACCAGGCTCACAGAGACTCACCCTGACGTCATCCTCTACAGAGACTCACCCTGACGTCATCCTCTACAGAGACTCACCCTGACGTCATCCTCTACAGAGACTCACCCTGACGTCATCCTCTACAGAGACTCACCCTGACGTCATCCTCTACAGCGACTCACCCAGCTGTCATCCTCTACCACCACCAGGAAGCTCTACAGAGACTCACCCCGACGTCATCCTCTACAGAGACTCACCCTGACCTCATCCTCTACAGAGACTCACCCCGACCTCATCCTCTACAGAGACTCACCCCGACCTCATCCTCTACAGAGACTCACCCCGACCTCATCCTCTACAGAGACTCACCCCGACCTCATCCTCTACAGAGACTCACCCCGACCTCATCCTCTACAGAGACTCACCCCGACCTCATCCTCTACAGAGACTCACCCCGACCTCATCCTCTACAGAGACTCACTCCGACGTCATCCTCTACAGAGACTCACCCTGACGTCATCATCTACAGAGACTCACCCTGTCGTCATCATCTACCACCACCAGGAAGCTCTACAGAGACTCACCCTGACGTCATCCTCTACAGAGACTCACCCTGACGTCATCCTCTACAGAGACTCACCCTGACGTCATCCTCTACCACCACCAGGAAGCTCTACAGAGACTCACCCTGACGTCATCCTCTACAGAGACTCACCCCGACGTCATCCTCTACAGAGACTCACCCCGACGTCATCCTCTACAGAGACTCACCCTGACGTCATCCTCTACCACCAGGAGCTCTACAGAGACTCACCCTGACGTCATCCTCTACAGAGACTCACCCAGCCGTCATCCTCTACAGACCACCAGCGTCATCCTCTACAGAGACTCACCCCGACGTCATCCTCTACAGAGACTCACCCTGACGTCATCCTCTACAGAGACTCACCCCGACGTCATCCTCTACAGAGACTCACCCCGACGTCATCCTCTACAGAGACTCACCCTGACGTCATCCTCTACCACCACCAGGAAGCTCTACAGAGACTCACCCTGACGTCATCCTCTACCACCAGGAAGCTCTACAGAGACTCACCCTGACGTCATCCTCTACAGAGACTCACCCCGACGTCATCCTCTACAGAGACTCACCCTGACGTCATCCTCTACAGAGACTCACCCTGACGTCATCCTCTACCACCACCAGGAAGCTCTACAGAGACTCACCCTGACGTCATCCTCTACAGAGACTCACCCCGACGTCATCCTCTACAGAGACTCACCCTGACGTCATCCTCTACAGAGACTCACCCGACGTCATCCTCTACAGAGACTCACCCTGTCGTCATCCTCTACCACCACCAGGAAGCTCTACAGAGACTCACCCTGACGTCATCCTCTACAGAGACTCACCCCGACGTCATCCTCTACAGAGACTCACCCTGACGTCATCCTCTACAGAGACTCACCCTGACGTCATCCTCTACAGAGACTCACCCTGACGTCATCCTCTACAGAGACTCACCCTGACGTCATCCTCTACAGAGACTCACCCGGACGTCATCCTCTACCACCACCAGGAAGCTCTACAGAGACTCACCCTGACGTCATCCTCTACAGAGACTCACCCTGACCTCATCCTCTACAGAGACTCACCCTGACCTCATCCTCTACAGAGACTCACCCCGACCTCATCCTCTACAGAGACTCACCCTGTCGTCATCCTCTACCACCACCAGGAAGCTCTACAGAGACTCACCCCGACGTCATCCTCTACAGAGACTCACCCCGACGTCATCCTCTACAGAGACTCACCCCGACGTCATCCTCTACAGAGACTCACCCCGACGTCATCCTCTACAGAGACTCACCCTGTCGTCATCCTCTACCACCACCAGGAAGCTCTACAGAGACTCACCCTGACGTCATCCTCTACAGAGACTCACCCTGACGTCATCCTCTACAGAGACTCACCCTGACGTCATCCTCTACAGAGACTCACCCTGACGTCATCCTCTACAGAGACTCACCCTGACGTCATCCTCTACAGAGACTCACCCTGACGTCATCCTCTACAGAGACTCACCCTGACGTCATCCTCCACAGAGACTCACCCTGACGTCATCCTCTACAGAGACTCACCCTGACGTCATCCTCTACAGAGACTCACCCTGACGTCATCCTCTACAGAGACTCACCCTGACGTCATCCTCTACAGAGACTCACCCTGACGTCATCCTCTACAGCGACTCACCCAGCTGTCATCCTCTACCACCACCAGGAAGCTCTACAGAGACTCACCCCGACGTCATCCTCTACAGACTACCTCATCCTCTACAGAGACTCACCCCGACCTCATCCTCTACAGAGACTCACCCCGACCTCATCCTCTACAGAGACTCACCCCGACCTCATCCTCTACAGAGACTCACCCCGACCTCATCCTCTACAGAGACTCACCCCGACCTCATCCTCTACAGAGACTCACCCCGACCTCATCCTCTACAGAGACTCACCCCGACCTCATCCTCTACAGAGACTCACCCCGACGTCATCCTCTACAGAGACTCACCCTGTCGTCATCAACTACAGAGACTCACCCTGTCGTCATCCTCTACCACCACCAGGAAGCTCTACAGAGACTCACCCTGATGTCATCCTCTACAGAGACTCACCCTGATGTCATCCTCTACAGAGACTCACCCTGACGTCATCCTCTACCACCACCAGGAAGCTCTACAGAGACTCACCCTGACGTCATCCTCTACAGAGACTCACCCCGACGTCATCCTCTACAGAGACTCACCCCGAAGTCATCCTCTACAGAGACTCACCCCAACGTCATCCTCTACAGAGACTCACCCCAACGTCATCCTCTACAGAGACTCACCCTGACGTCATCCTCTACCCCCACCAGGAAGCTCTACAGAGACTCACCCTGACGTCATCCTCTACAGAGACTCACCCAGCCGTCATCCTCTACCACCACCAGGAAGCTCTACAGAGACTCACCCCAACGTCATCCTCTACAGAGACTCACCCCGACGTCATCCTCTACAGAGACTCACCCCGACGTCATCCTCTACAGAGACTCACCCCGACGTCATCCTCTACAGAGACTCACCCCGACCTCATCCTCTACAGAGACTCACCCCGACCTCATCCTCTACAGAGACTCACCCTGTCGTCATCCTCTACCACCACCAGGAAGCTCTACAGAGACTCACCCTGTCGTCATCCTCTACCACCACCAGGAAGCTCTACAGAGACTCACCCTGACGTCATCCTCTACAGAGACTCACCCTGACGTCATCCTCTACAGAGACTCACCCTGACGTCATCCTCTACAGAGACTCACCCGGACGTCATCCTCTACCACCACCAGGGAGCTCTACAGAGACTCACCCTGACGTCATCCTCTACAGAGACTCACCCTGACGTCATCCTCTACCACCTCCAGGAAGCTCTACAGAGACTCACCCTGACCTCATCCTCTACAGAGACTCACCCCGACCTCATCCTCTACAGAGACTCACCCCGACCTCATCCTCTACAGAGACTCACCCCGACCTCATCCTCTACAGAGACTCACCCTGTCGTCATCCTCTACCACCACCAGGAAGCTCTACAGAGACTCACCCTGACGTCATCCTCTACAGAGACTCACCCCGACGTCATCCTCTACAGAGACTCACCCCGACGTCATCCTCTACAGAGACTCACCCCGACGTCATCCTCTACAGAGACTCACCCTGTCGTCATCCTCTACCACCACCAGGAAGCTCTACAGAGACTCACCCTGACGTCATCCTCTACAGAGACTCACCCTGACGTCATCCTCTACAGAGACTCACCCTGACGTCATCCTCTACAGAGACTCACCCTGACGTCATCCTCTACAGAGACTCACCCTGACGTCATCCTCTACAGAGACTCACCCCGACGTCATCCTCTACAGAGACTCACCCTGTCGTCATCCTCTACCACCACCAGGAAGCTCTACAGAGACTCACCCTGACGTCATCCTCTACAGAGACTCACCCTGACGTCATCCTCTACAGAGACTCACCCTGACGTCATCCTCTACAGAGACTCACCCTGACGTCATCCTCTACAGAGACTCACCCTGACGTCATCCTCTACAGAGACTCACCCTGACGTCATCCTCTACAAAGACTCACCCTGACGTCATCCTCCACAGAGACTCACCCTGACGTCATCCTCTACAGAGACTCACCCTGACGTCATCCTCTACAGAGACTCACCCTGACGTCATCCTCTACAGAGACTCACCCTGACGTCATCCTCTACAGAGACTCACCCAGCTGTCATCCTCTACCACCACCAGGAAGCTCTACAGAGACTCACCCCGACGTCATCCTCTACAGAGACTCACCCTGACCTCATCCTCTACAGAGACTCACCCCGACCTCATCCTCTACAGAGACTCACCCCGACCTCATCCTCTACAGAGACTCACCCCGACCTCATCCTCTACAGAGACTCACCCCGACCTCATCCTCTACAGAGACTCACCCCGACCTCATCCTCTACAGAGACTCACTCCGACGTCATCCTCTACAGAGACTCACCCTGTCGTCATCAACTACAGAGACTCACCCTGTCGTCATCAACTACCACCACCAGGAAGCTCTACAGAGACTCACCCTGACGTCATCCTCTACAGAGACTCACCCTGACGTCATCCTCTACAGAGACTCACCCTGACGTCATCCTCTACCACCACCAGGAAGCTCTACAGAGACTCACCCTGACGTCATCCTCTACAGAGACTCACCCCGACGTCATCCTCTACAGAGACTCACCCCGAAGTCATCCTCTACAGAGACTCACCCCAACGTCATCCTCTACAGAGACTCACCCCAACGTCATCCTCTACAGAGACTCACCCTGACGTCATCCTCTACCCCCACCAGGAAGCTCTACAGAGACTCACCCTGACGTCATCCTCTACAGAGACTCACCCAGCCGTCATCCTCTACCACCACCAGGAAGCTCTACAGAGACTCACCCCGACGTCATCCTCTACAGAGACTCACCCCGACGTCATCCTCTACAGAGACTCACCCCGACGTCATCCTCTACAGAGACTCACCCCGACGTCATCCTCTACAGAGACTCACCCCGTCGTCATCCTCTACCACCACCAGGAAGCTCTACAGAGACTCACCCTGACGTCATCCTCTACAGAGACTCACCCTGACGTCATCCTCTACAGAGACTCACCCTGACGTCATCCTCTACAGAGACTCACCCTGACGTCATCAACTACAGAGACTCACCCTGTCGTCATCCTCTACCACCACCAGGAAGCTCTACAGAGACTCACCCTGACGTCATCCTCTACAGAGACTCACCCTGACGTCATCATCTACCACCACCAGGAAGCTCTACAGAGACTCACCCTGACGTCATCCTCTACAGAGACTCACCCCGACGTCATCCTCTACAGAGACTCACCCCAACGTCATCCTCTACAGAGACTCACCCCAACGTCATCCTCTACAGAGACTCACCCCAATGTCATCCTCTACAGAGACTCACCCTGACGTCATCCTCTACCCCCACCAGGAAGCTCTACAGAGACTCACCCCGACGTCATCCTCTACAGAGACTCACCCAGCCGTCATCCTCTACCACCACCAGGAAGCTCTACAGAGACTCACCCAGCCGTCATCCTCTACCACCACCAGGAAGCTCTACAGAGACTCACCCTGACGTCATCCTCTACAGAGACTCACCCTGACGTCATCCTCTACAGACACTCACCCTGACGTCATCCTCTACAGAGACTCACCCTGAAGTCATCCTCCACAGAGACTCACCCTGACGTCATCCTCCACAGAGACTCACCCTGACGTCATCCTCCACAGAGACTCACCCTGACGTCATCCTCCACAGAGACTCACCCTGACGTCATCCTCCACAGAGACTCACCCTGACGTCATCCTCTACAGAGACTCACCCTGACGTCATCCTCTACAGAGACTCACCCTGACGTCATCCTCTACAGAGACTCACCCTGACGTCATCCTCTACAGCGACTCACCCAGCTGTCATCCTCTACCACCACCAGGAAGCTCTACAGAGACTCACCCCGACGTCATCCTCTACAGAGACTCACCCCGACCTCATCCTCTACAGAGACACCCCGACCTCATCCTCTACAGAGACTCACCCCGACCTCATCCTCTACAGAGACTCACCCCGACCTCATCCTCTACAGAGACTCACCCTGTCGTCATCAACTACAGAGACTCACCCTGTCGTCATCCTCTACCACCACCAGGAAGCTCTACAGAGACTCACCCTGACGTCATCCTCTACAGAGACTCACCCTGACGTCATCCTCTACAGAGACTCACCCTGACGTCATCCTCTACAGAGACCCACCCTGACGTCATCCTCTAACACCACCAGGAAGCTCTACAGAGACTCACCCTGACGTCATCCTCTACAGAGACTCACCCCGACGTCATCCTCTACAGAGACTCACCCCGACGTCATCCTCTACAGAGACTCACCCCGACGTCATCCTCTACAGAGACTCACCCTGTCGTCATCCTCTACCACCACCAGGAAGCTCTACAGAGACTCACCCTGACGTCATCCTCTACAGAGACTCACCCTGACGTCATCCTCTACAGAGACTCACCCTGACGTCATCATCTACCACCACCAGGAAGCTCTACAGAGACTCACCCTGACGTCATCCTCTACAGAGACTCACCCCGACGTCATCCTCTACAGAGACTCACCCCGAAGTCATCCTCTACAGAGACTCACCCCGAAGTCATCCTCTACAGAGACTCACCCCAACGTCATCCTCTACAGAGACTCACCCCAATGTCATCCTCTACAGAGACTCACCCTGACGTCATCCTCTACCCCCACCAGGAAGCTCTACAGAGACTCACCCTGACGTCATCCTCTACAGAGACTCACCCAGCCGTCATCCTCTACCACCACCAGGAAGCTCTACAGAGACTCACCCCAACGTCATCCTCTACAGAGACTCACCCCGACGTCATCCTCTACAGAGACTCACCCCGACGTCATCCTCTACAGAGACTCACCCCGACGTCATCCTCTACAGAGACTCACCCCGACCTCATCCTCTACAGAGACTCACCCCGACCTCATCCTCTACAGAGACTCACCCCGACCTCAATCTCTACAGAGACTCACCCTGTCGTCATCCTCTACCACCACCAGGAAGCTCTACAGAGACTCACCCTGTCGTCATCCTCTACCACCACCAGGAAGCTCTACAGAGACTCACCCTGACGTCATCCTCTACAGAGACTCACCCTGACGTCATCCTCTACAGAGACTCACCCTGACCTCATCCTCTACAGAGACTCACCCTGACCTCATCCTCTACAGAGACTCACCCTGACGTCATCCTCTACAGAGACTCACCCTGACGTCATCCTCTACAGAGACTCACCCTGACGTCATCCTCTACCACCTCCAGGAAGCTCTACAGAGACTCACCCTGACCTCATCCTCTACAGAGACTCACCCCGACCTCATCCTCTACAGAGACTCACCCCGACCTCATCCTCTACAGAGACTCACCCCGACCTCATCCTCTACAGAGACTCACCCTGTCGTCATCCTCTACCACCACCAGGAAGCTCTACAGAGACTCACCCTGACGTCATCCTCTACAGAGACTCACCCCGACGTCATCCTCTACAGAGACTCACCCCGACGTCATCCTCTACAGAGACTCACCCCGACGTCATCCTCTACAGAGACTCACCCTGTCGTCATCCTCTACCACCACCAGGAAGCTCTACAGAGACTCACCCTGACGTCATCCTCTACAGAGACTCACCCTGACGTCATCCTCTACAGAGACTCACCCTGACGTCATCCTCTACAGAGACTCACCCTGACGTCATCAACTACAGAGACTCACCCTGTCGTCATCCTCTACCACCACCAGGAAGCTCTACAGAGACTCACCCTGACGTCATCCTCTACAGAGACTCACCCTGACGTCATCCTCTACAGAGACTCACCCTGACGTCATCATCTACCACCACCAGGAAGCTCTACAGAGACTCACCCTGACGTCATCCTCTACAGAGACTCACCCCGACGTCATCCTCTACAGAGACTCACCCCGAAGTCATCCTCTACAGAGACTCACCCCAACGTCATCCTCTACAGAGACTCACCCCAATGTCATCCTCTACAGAGACTCACCCTGACGTCATCCTCTACCCCCACCAGGAAGCTCTACAGAGACTCACCCTGACGTCATCCTCTACAGAGACTCACCCAGCCGTCATCCTCTACCACCACCAGGAAGCTCTACAGAGACTCACCCCAACGTCATCCTCTACAGAGACTCACCCCGACGTCATCCTCTACAGAGACTCACCCCGACGTCATCCTCTACAGAGACTCACCCCGACGTCATCCTCTACAGAGACTCACCCCGACCTCATCCTCTACAGAGACTCACCCCGACCTCATCCTCTACAGAGACTCACCCCGACCTCAATCTCTACAGAGACTCACCCTGTCGTCATCCTCTACCACCACCAGGAAGCTCTACAGAGACTCACCCTGTCGTCATCCTCTACCACCACCAGGAAGCTCTACAGAGACTCACCCTGACGTCATCCTCTACAGAGACTCACCATGACGTCATCCTCTACAGAGACTCACCCTGACGTCATCCTCTACAGAGACTCACCCTGACGTCATCCTCTACAGAGACTCACCCTGACGTCATCCTCTACAGAGACTCACCCTGACGTCATCCTCTACCACCACCAGGAAGCTCTACAGAGACTCACCCTGACGTCATCCTCTACAGAGACTCACCCTGACCTCATCCTCTACAGAGACTCACCCTGACCTCATCCTCTACAGAGACTCACCCCGACCTCATCCTCTACAGAGACTCACCCTGTCGTCATCCTCTACCACCACCAGGAAGCTCTACAGAGACTCACCCTGACGTCATCCTCTACAGAGACTCACCCCGACGTCATCCTCTACAGAGACTCACCCCGACGTCATCCTCTACAGAGACTCACCCCGACGTCATCCTCTACAGAGACTCACCCCGACGTCATCCTCTACAGAGACTCACCCTGTCGTCATCCTCTACCACCACCAGGAAGCTCTACAGAGACTCACCCTGACGTCATCCTCTACAGAGACTCACCCTGACGTCATCCTCTACAGAGACTCACCCTGACGTCATCCTCTACAGAGACTCACCCTGACGTCATCCTCTACAGAGACTCACCCTGACGTCATCCTCTACAGAGACTCACCCTGACGTCATCCTCTACAGAGACTCACCCTGACGTCATCCTCCACAGAGACTCACCCTGACGTCATCCTCCACAGAGACTCACCCTGACGTCATCCTCTACAGAGACTCACCCTGACGTCATCCTCTACAGAGACTCACCCTGACGTCATCCTCTACAGAGACTCACCCTGACGTCATCCTCTACAGCGACTCACCCAGCTGTCATCCTCTACCACCACCAGGAAGCTCTACAGAGACTCACCCCGACGTCATCCTCTACAGAGACTCACCCTGACCTCATCCTCTACAGAGACTCACCCCGACCTCATCCTCTACAGAGACTCACCCTGACCTCATCCTCTACAGAGACTCACCCCGACCTCATCCTCTACAGAGACTCACCCCGACCTCATCCTCTACAGAGACTCACCCCGACCTCATCCTCTACAGAGACTCACCCCGACCTCATCCTCTACAGAGACTCACCCCGACCTCATCCTCTACAGAGACTCACCCCGACGTCATCCTCTACAGAGACTCACCCTGTCGTCATCAACTACAGAGACTCACCCTGTCGTCATCATCTACCACCACCAGGAAGCTCTACAGAGACTCACCCTGACGTCATCCTCTACAGAGACTCACCCTGACGTCATCCTCTACAGACTCACCATGACGCTCTACAGAGACTCACCCTGACGTCATCCTCTACAGAGACTCACCCCGACGTCATCCTCTACAGAGACTCACCCCGAAGTCATCCTCTACAGAGACTCACCCCAACGTCATCCTCTACAGAGACTCACCCCAATGTCATCCTCTACAGAGACTCACCCTGACGTCATCCTCTACCCCCACCAGGAAGCTCTACAGAGACTCACCCTGACGTCATCCTCTACAGAGACTCACCCAGCCGTCACCCTCTACCACCACCAGGAAGCTCTACAGAGACTCACCCCGACGTCATCCTCTACAGAGACTCACCCCGACGTCATCCTCTACAGAGACTCACCCCGACGTCATCCTCTACAGAGACTCACCCCGACCTCATCCTCTACAGAGACTCACCCCGACCTCAACCTCTACAGAGACTCACCCTGTCGTCATCCTCTACCACCACCAGGAAGCTCTACAGAGACTCACCCTGTCGTCATCCTCTACCACCACCAGGAAGCTCTACAGAGACTCACCCTGACGTCATCCTCTACAGAGACTCACCATGACGTCATCCTCTACAGAGACTCACCCTGACGTCATCCTCTACAGAGACTCACCCTGACGTCATCCTCTACAGAGACTCACCCTGACGTCATCCTCTACAGAGACTCACCCGGACGTCATCCTCTACCACCACCAGGGAGCTCTACAGAGACTCACCCTGACGTCATCCTCTACAGAGACTCACCCTGACGTCATCCTCTACCACCACCAGGAAGCTCTACAGAGACTCACCCCGACGTCATCATCTACAGAGACACACCCTGACGTCATCCTCTACAGAGACTCACCCTGACGTCATCCTCTACAGAGACTCACCCCGACGTCATCCTCTACAGAGACTCACCCTGACGTCATCCTCTACAGAGACTCACCCTGACGTCATCCTCTACAGAGACTCACCCCGACGTCATCCTCTACAGAGACTCACCCCGACCTCATCCTCTACAGAGACTCACCCCGACCTCATCCTCTACAGAGACTCACCCCGACCTCATCCTCTACAGAGACTCACCCCGACGTCATCCTCTACAGAGACTCACCCTGACGTCATCCTCTACAGAGACTCACCCTGACGTCATCCTCTACAGAGACTCACCCTGACGTCATCATCTACCACCACCAGGAAGCTCTACAGAGACTCACCATGACGTCATCCTCTACAGAGACTCACCCCGACGTCATCCTCTACAGAGACTCACCCCGACGTCATCCTCTACAGAGACTCACCCCGACGTCATCCTCTACAGAGACTCACCCCGACGTCATCCTCTACAGAGACTCACCCCGACGTCATCCTCTACAGAGACTCACCCCGACGTCATCCTCTACAGAGACTCACCCCGACGTCATCCTCTACAGACTCACCCCGACGTCATCCTCTACAGAGACTCACCCTGACGTCATCCTCTACAGAGACTCACCCTGACCTCATCCTCTACAGAGACTCACCCTGACGTCATCCTCTGTGATGTATCCGGTCTGAGCCACCCACCAGGGCTCAACAGAGATCTCTACTGGCTTGGAGGGCAGCAGGTCTCGCGCCGTTTTCCTACGGAAGAATTTCTGACAGGAGACACAAGTCCGTACACGTTAAATCACTGTTACTATTCATTAGTCAGAAATATGACCAAGGAAATAACGACATGCTTAATGAAGTTGAAGACTCTCTTACTTTGGAGGACCTGCACTGGTTCATCAAGTCTATATACTGGTTCCTCCCGATTCCCAGCAGTCTTAGACCTAGAACACAGACAGGAGATATTAAATCACTGGTTCCTCCTCTACCAAGGCTGAGTCCCAATGATGCCCTATTCTCTGTTTAGTACACTCCGTTTGACCAGAGCCCTATATAGTGCACTCCGTTTGACCAGAGCCCTATATAGTGCACTCCGTTTGACCAGAGCCCTATATAGTGCACTCCGTTTGACCAGAGCCCTATATAGTGCACTCCGTTTGACCAGAGCCCTATATAGTGCACTCCGTTTGACCAGAGCCCTATATAGTGCACTCCGTTTGACCAGAGCCCTATATAGTGCACTCCGTTTGACCAGAGCCCTATATAGTGCACTCCGTTTGACCAGAGCCCTATATAGTGCACTCCGTTTGACCAGAGCCCTATATAGTGCACTCCGTTTGACCAGAGCCCTATATAGTGCACTCCGTTTGACCAGAGCCCTATATAGTGCACTCCGTTTGACCAGAGCCCTATATAGTGCACTCCGTTTGACCAGAGCCCTATATAGTGCACTCCGTTTGACCAGAGCCCTATATAGTGCACTCCGTTTGACCAGAGCCCTATATAGTGCACTCCGTTTGACCAGAGCCCTATATAGTGCACTCCGTTTGACCAGAGCCCTATATAGTGCACTCCGTTTGACCAGAGCCCTATATAGTGCACTCCGTTTGACCAGAGCCCTATATAGTGCACTCCGTTTGACCAGAGCCCTATATAGTGCACTCCGTTTGACCAGAGCAGTTTCCATAACGCCCCTCCTAGATCAGTAACGTCTTACATTTAAAATGTTCAAATTGATTTCCTGAAATGTCACCATCATCACCGATTGAAGCTATTTCTGAGTGAGTCAGTGTGTGTGTGTGTGTGTGTGCGCACGCGCGTGCCCTTCCAAAGCCCTCCAGACCAATGCTCCCTCTAAGCTGAGCAGATCACAGAGGAAATATCAGCCCACGGAGAGAAGCACCAGATTGTTCTAGAGTTTTTCCTGTTAACCTGTTATGGATAGGGGGCAGTATTTTCACGGCCGGATAAAAAACGTACCCGATTTAATCTGATTATTACTCCTGCCCAGAAACTAGAATATGCATATAATTATTAGCTTTGGATAGAAAACACTCCAAAGTTTCTAAAACTGTTTGAATGGTGTCTGTGAGTATAACAGAACTCATTTGGCAGGCCAAAACCTGAGAAGATTCCATGCAGGAAGTGGCCTGTCTGACAATTTCTTGGCCTTCTTGATTATCTCTATCCATTACAGAGGATCTCTGCTGTTACGTGACACTTCCTACGGCTCCCATGGGCTCTCAGAAGGCGGCAAAAAGCTGAATCGTGGCTTTGCAGGCTCTGGCTGAAAAAAAGTAGCGCCTTTGGATAGTGGCTGGTCACAGTACTGTGAGACTCAGGCTCGTGCCCGAGTCGACCCCATGCTTTATTTTCTTTCGTCTTTTTACCTAAACGCAGATTCCCGGTCGGAATATTATCGCTTTTTTACGAGAAAAATGACATAAAAATAGATTTTAAACTGCGGTTGACATGCTTCCAAGTACGGTAATGGAATATTTAGAAATCTTTTGTCACGAAATGCGCCATGCTCGTGACCCTTATTTACACTTCGGATAGTGTCTTGAACGCACGAACAAAACGCCGCTATTTGGATATAACAATGGATTATTTTGAACCAAACCAACATTTGTTATTGAAGTAGCAGTCCTGGGAGTGCATTCTGACGAAGAACACCAAAGGTAATAACATTTTTCTAATAGTAAATCGGAGTTTGGTGAGTACCACACTTGGTGGGTGTCTAAATAGCTAGCCGTGATGGCTGGGCTATCTACTGAGAATATTGCAAAATGTGCTTTCACCAAAAAGCTATTTTAAAAATCGGACACCTCGATTGCACAAAGGAGTTCTGTATCTATAATTCTTAAAATAATTGTTATGTTTTTTGTGAACGTTTATCGTGAGTAATTTAGTAAATTCACCGGAGGTTTGCGGGGGGTATGCTAGTTCTGAACGTCACATTCTAATGTAAAAAGCTGGTTTTTGATATAAATATGAACTTGATTGAACAAAACATGCATGTATTGTATAACATAATGTCCTAGGGTTGTCATCTGATGAAGATCATCAAAGGTTAGTGCTGCATTTAGCTGTGGTTTGGGTTTATGTGACATTATATGCTAGCTTGAAAAATGGGTGTCTGATTATTTCTGGCTGGGTACTCTGCTGACATAATCTAATGTTTTGCTTTCGCTGTAAAGCCTTTTTGAAATCGGACACTATCAACGTTTCCCTTTACTGTGGCAATTGGCGATCGAATCAACGCACTATTAGCCATTTTCAATCCAACATACTGAAACAAAACGAACAATGCAAGAGTTTTTGCTGTAGGCAGAACGCTTCGAAGTAGCATTCTATTGCAGACTTAGTCCATACTTTACACAGACCTGTGCGGCATAACCAATCAGAGCTGCAGTAGGCCTATATGCAAATAGACCATTGCCATATATGGATCGGTGGCATTGACTTTGAACTGGACTGTGTTTACAGCATGAGCGGTCGTGAGTAGATGCGCTTGTTTTGAGATCAAAGCAAGAGCTGCATGTAGCCACGTTCATATCCTTTGCTAGTTAGTTTTAAAAATGTTGCCACTTATAAAGAACTTAGTCTTTACATACAGTACCAAATCAAAAGTTTGGACATACCTGCTCATTCAAGTGTTTTTCTTAACTTTTACTATTTTCTACATTGTAGAATAATAGTGAAGACATCACAACTATGAAATAAAACATATTGAATCATGTAGTAACCAAAAAAAAGTGTTAAATTAAAACATATTTTATATACTTGAGATTCTTCAAAGTAGCCACCCTTTGCCTTAATGACAGTTTTGCACACTCTTGGCATTCTCTCAACCAGCTTCACCTGGAATGCTTTTCCAACAGTTTTGAAGGCGTTCCCACATATGCTGAGCACTTGTTGGCTGCTTTTCCTTCACTCTGCGGTCCAACTCATCCCAAACCATCTCAATTGGGTTGTGGTCAGGTGATTGTGGAGGCCAGGTCATCTGATGCAGCACTCCATCACTCTCCTTCTTGGTCAAATAGACCTTAGCCTAGAGGTGTGTTGGGTCATTGTCCTGTTGAAAAACAAATGATAGTCCCACTAAGCACAAACCAGATGGGATGGCGTATTGCTGCAGAATGCTGTGGTAGCCATGCTGGGTAAGTGTGCCTTGAATTCTAAATTAATCACTGACAGTGTCACCAGCAAAGCACCCCCACACCATCCACCTCCTCCTCCATGCTTCACGGTGAGAACCACACATGTGGAGATCATCCGTTCACCTATTCTGCGTCTCACAAAGACACGGTGGTTGGAACCCAAAATCTCACATTTGGACTCATCAGACCAAAGGACAGATTTCCACCGGTCTAATGTCCATTGCTCGTGTTTCTTGGCCCAAGCAAGTCTTCTTATTATTGGTGTCCTTTAGTAGTGGTTTCTTTGCAGCAATTCGACCATGAAGGCCTGATTCACACAGTCTCCTCTGAACAGTTGATGTTGAGATGTGTCTGTTACTTGAACTCTGTGAAGCATTTATTTGGGCTGCAATTTCTGAGGCTGGTAACTGTAATGAACTTATCTTCTGAAGTCATGCAGCCATCCTGCTTCTGGCCAGTCTGACAGCAGAAAGTCATGCAGCCATCCTGCTTCTGGCCAGTCTGACAGCAGAAAGTCATGCAGCCATCCTGCTTCTGGCCAGTCTGACAGCAGAAAGTCATGCAGCCATCCTGCTTCTGGCCAGTCTGACAGCAGAAAGTCATGCAGCCATCCTGCTTCTGGCCAGTCTGACAGCAGAAAGTCATGCAGCCATCCTGCTTCTGGCCAGTCTGACAGCAGAAAGTCATGCAGCCATCCTGCTTCTGGCCGGTCTGACAGCAGAAAGTCATCGACCAATGCCGCTTCATTCATTGAATTTGTCGTTTGTAATACAATGGGCTTTAGCAATAATTGTTTTATCAGTTACTGAGTTCCTCAAAATGAATGTGTTAATTCGTTAGAAGAGGAATAACTGTCGGAACAGTTCAATTCAAAATGAGGTCAAAGACAGTGTTTCCCGTTTATTAATTAGTCAGCAGAGGCCCAATGCCTCAACCCTGGTGTTGCTAGCAGAATGTTCTAACTCACTGATGTTCTACAGTCAGTCAGGCAGCAGTCTATCCCTGAGAGAGTACTACAGTAGTACTACTAACAGCCAGCAGTTTATCCCTGAGAGAGGGAGTACTACAGTAGTACTACTAACAGGCAGCAGTTTATCCCTGAGAGAGGGAGTACTACAGTAGTACTACTAACAGGCAGCAGTCTATCCCTGAGAGAGGGAGTACTACAGTGGTACTACTAACAGGCAGCAGTTTATCCCTGAGGGAGGGAGTACTACAGTATTACTACTAACAGCCAGCAGTCTATCCCTGAGAGAGGGAGTACTACAGTAGTACTACTAACAGCCAGCAGTCTATCCCTGAGAGAGGGAGTACTACAGTAGTACTACTAACAGGCAGCAGTTTATCCCTGAGGGAGTACTACAGTACTACTACTAACAGCCAGCAGTCTATCCCTGAGAGAGGGAGTACTACAGTATTACTACTAACAGTCAGCAGTTTATCCCTGAGAGAGGGAGTACTACAGTATTACTACTAACAGTCAGCAGTTTATCCCTGAGAGAGGGAGTACTACAGTAACACTACTAACAGTCAGCAGTTTATCCCTGAGAGAGGGAGTACTACAGTACTACTACTAACAGCCAGCAGTCTATCCCTGAGAGAGGGAGTACTACAGTACTACTACTAACAGTCAGCAGTTTATCCCTGAGAGAGGGAGTACTACAGTACTACTACTAACAGCCAGCAGTCTATCCCTGAGAGAGGGAGTACTACAGTACTACTACTAACAGCCAGCAGTCTATCCCTGAGAGAGGGAGTACTACAGTACTACTACTAACAGCCAGCAGTTTATCCCTGAGAGAGGGAGTACTACAGTACTACTACTAACAGCCAGCAGTTTATCCCTGAGAGAGGGAGTACTACAGTAGTACTACTAACAGCCAGCAGTCTATCCCTGAGAGAGGGAGTACTACAGTAGTACTACTAACAGCCAGCAGTCTATCCCTGAGAGAGGGAGTACTACAGTATTACTACTAACAGCCAGCAGTCTATCCCTGAGAGAGGGAGTACTACAGTATTACTACTAACAGTCAGCAGTTTATCCCTGAGAGAGGGAGTACTACAGTAGTACTACTAACAGACAGCAGTTTATCCCAGAGAGAGAGTACTACAGTACTACTACTAACAGTCAGCAGTTTATCCCTGAGAGAGGGAGTACTACAGTAACACTACTAACAGTCAGCAGTTTATCCCTGAGAGAGGGAGTACTACATAGGATTATCATCAACTAGCATGGGATGCTAATATGACTAGGATTATCATCAACTAGCATGGGATGCTAATATGACTAGGATTATCATCAACTAGCATGGGATGCTAATATGACTAGGATTATCATCAACTAGCATGGGATGCTAATATGACTAGGATTATCATCAACTAGCATGGGATGCTAATATGACTAGGATTATCATCAACTAGCATGGGATGCTAATATGACTAGGATTATCATCAACCTGCATGGGATTCTAATATGACTAGGATTGTGCCTTTGGCTACTGGACAATGAAAGAAAGTTGATTTGAAAACCAATAGAACGTGAGAGAAATATGCTACTGGTTTCAATGGCATATGGAAGCCAAAATTATTTCCTCCACGTTTCTATGGTCTGATTTTAACTAGGCTACTTTGAAGCAAGGTAAGACATGCCTCATAATATGTAGTAAAACTTGTAGGTTTCCAACAACTAAAGTAAATGTTTTCAAAATGCATTCTGCCTCCAGCTCATTGCAAAGTGAAGAGTGACACTCTGAAGCCTTCCTATGCAAATGGGAAGCGCGCTTCAATTACCAGTTGAGAAATAAAAATAGTAGCCCTTCTCAATCGTGGCCATCAAAACTGTTTTTAACACTAGATTGCATTTAGAATTATTACGTAATGGTTGGGTTTATAAAAGCACGTTTCACTCTAGCAGCAACTGACAAGCTGTTTGAGGAGCTGTAGCAGCAGCACAAATTAGGCTCTGTATCTGTTTTGCTATGCGTGTGTGCTAAATAAGATGAATAATGAAAATGCATGTGCCAATTTAATTCCAACTAATTTATGCAAATTAACCTATAGACCGATAAGCATGACCGGTCAAATGTATTTCCATCGACTGGTATTTCCATAAATTAATAGGCTAAAATAAATTATTTTGTCATTATTTATTTTTTTCTTCTCCCGGACAAATGGCCGGCGCCAATTTTATTTATCGTTTTATCATTGTTGTTTTTTGGGCCAAAAGCCAGCTATTACCGGCTACCGGAAATACTGACCCACACACCACAGAGCTGTAAGAGGAAGTACAGTAACAGTCTACTTACAGTCAGCAGCAGTGAAGTTGGGCAGTGAGTCGTAACTCTTCTCTACGTTCATGATGTCCTGGAGGTGGAGAGAGAGGGAGGAGAGGGAAGAGAAGAGAGAGGGAGGAGAAGAGAGAGGGAGGAGAAGAGAGAGGGAGGAGAGGGAGGAGAGGGAAGAGAAGAGGGAGGGAAGAGAAGAGAGAGGGAGGAGAGGGAAGAGAAGAGAGAGGGAGGGAGGGAAGAGAAGAGAGAGGGAGGAGAGGGAAGAGAAGAGGGAGGAGAGGGAAGAGAAGAGGGAGGGAAGAGAAGAGAGAGGGAGGAGAAGAGGGAGAGAGGAGAAGAGGGAGAGAGGAGAGGGAAGAGAAGAGAGGGAAGAGAAGAGGGAGAGAGGAGAGGGAAGAGAAGAGAGAGGGAGGAGAGGGAAGAGGGAGAGAGGAGAGGGAAGAGAAGAGAGAGAGAAGAGAAGAGAGAGAGAGGAGAGGGAAGAGAAGAGAGAGGGAGGAGAGGGAAGAGAAGAGGGAGGGAAGAGAAGAGAGAGGGAGGAGAGGGAAGAGAAGAGGGAGGGAGGAGAGGGAAGAGAAGAGGGAGGGAAGAGAAGAGAAGAGGGAGGGAAGAGAAGAGAGAGGGAGGAGAGGGAAGAGAAGAGGGAGGGAGGAGAGGGAAGAGAAGAGGGAGGGAAGAGAAGAGAAGAGGGAGGGAAGAGAAGAGGGAAGAGAAGAGAGAGAGAGGGAGGGAAGAGAAGAGGGAGAAATTAAAACAGGAATAAGGGAGCAGCAAATTAAACTAATTTCTCTTAATACACCATTCCTTCCTTCCCTGGACCTTCATTATTCACTGAATATGTTCCAAATGGCACCCTATTCCCAATGTAGTGCACTACTTTTGACCAGGACCCTATGGCACCCTATTCCCAATGTAGTGCACTACTTTTGACCAGGACCCTATGGCACCCTATTCCCAATGTAGTGCACTACTTTTGACCAGGACCCTATTCACAATTTTAGTGCACTACTTTGGACCAGGGCCCTATGGCGCCCTATTCCCTATTTAGTGCAGTAATTAATTTATCCTATTAAAAAAAACACATCAAATGGATTATCAGAGTAACACGTCCATCAGTAATGTCATTTACACGTCTAGTATGAAGATGTCGCCTCAGCGAGATGTCGCCTCAGAACGTGCAGCGAGATGTCGCCTCAGCGAGATGTCGCCTCAGAACGCGCAGCGAGATGTCGCCTCAGCGAGATGTCGCCTCAGAACGCGCAGCGAGATGTCGCCTCAGAACGCGCAGCGAGATGTCGCCTCAGAACGCGCAGCGAGATGTCGCCTCAGAACGCGCAGCGAGATGCCGCCTCAGAACGCGCAGCTCAGAACGCGCAGCGAGATGCCGCCTCAGAACGCGCAGCGAGATGCCGCCTCAGAACGCGCAGCGAGATGCCGCCTCAGAACGCGCAGCGAGATGTCGCCTCAGCGAGATGTCGCCTCAGAACGCGCAGCGAGATGTCGCCTCAGAACGCGCAGCGAGATGTCGCCTCAGAACGCGCAGCGAGATGTCGCCTCAGAACGCGCAGCGAGATGTCGCCTCAGAACGCGCAGCGAGATGCCGCCTCAGAACGCGCAGCGAGATGCCGCCTCAGAACGCGCAGCGAGATGCCGCCTCAGAACGCGCAGCGAGATGCCGCCTCAGAACGCGCAGCTCAGAACGCGCAGCGAGATGCCGCCTCAGAACGCGCAGCGAGATGCCGCCTCAGAACGCGCAGCGAGATGCCGCCTCAGAACGCGCAGCGAGATGCCGCCTCAGAACGCGCAGCGAGATGCCGCCTCAGAACGCGCAGCGAGATGCCGCCTCAGAACGCGCAGCGAGATGCCGCCTCAGAACGCGCAGCGAGATGCCGCCTCAGAACGCGCAGCGAGATGCCGCCTCAGAACGCGCAGCGAGATGCCGCCTCAGAACGCGCAGCGAGATGCCGCCTCAGAATGTAGAAAATAAAATTGGTTTTAATGTTTTTCACCATTAACGATATCACAATCAGCTAAGCAACAGTTTGAGTTTGGGCACTAGATCTAGGCCCTAGTTGTTCATTATATTTCATCTGTGCATTTTTTTCATTGAAATTCTATGAAATTCTTCAAGGCAGCGTAGCCTAGTGGTTAGAGCGTTGGACTAGTAACAGTTAGGGTCCACCCCACACTGACTGGGGCAATCTCCCATCGTACTGTGAAGTGTTAGAACTTAACGTTCAGAGTAAAAACTCGCCGGACACTATGAAAGGTTCAACCAAGTTTATTCTGCCCAGAGGATCAATACAGCTGCATTAGAGAAAAACATTTTTCACACAAGCACTGATATTTAACCCTTCCTTCTAGGCTGAGCCTCCTCCTACACATCTGTATAAAACATTGTGTTTTTACTGTTAGTGTCCTGCCTAAGTGATACAGGCCATAAACTTTACATTTCTTCCTTAACCTGACCTGACCTCGACCCCCCCCCCCCCTTTCATCACTAATCCATGGCTCTCTCCCCTTTTTTACATTTTACATTTTAGTCATTTAGCAGACGGTTCTTATCCAGAGCGACTTACAGTAGTGAATGCATACATTTCATACATTTTTTTCCTCCGTACTGGTCCCCCGTGGGAATCGAACCCACAACCCTGGCGTTGCAAACACCATGCTCTACCAACTGAGCCACACGGGACCAGCTTATCTGTCACGTGATCGCTTTCCCAACACTCGGTACATTCCAAGATGAATTGCCCCCACCATGTACCTTCTTCCTGTAGATAGCCGAGGGACTACGGCACCACCAGCGGTTACGGCACCTCTCATTTCTCTATTGAAACTAAATCATTAATAAGGATTTAAAATTCATCAATCCAAAACCTATCAGAAGGGAATAGGAGCCATCGGGATGCAGCATGGTTCTTTAATACTGACGCTATTGGACTGTTGCACAAGACAAAGTCACATATTAGGGCTAACTCAAGGGGTTTGAAAGTCTACCAAGGTTATGTTTGAGTCAAGGGTACAGAGTGTGAAACTCCAGGAATAACACAGGAAGAATAACGGCGTCTTCTCAGCAGAACAGGAACACTGCAAGCCAGCAGTTAAACAGCTGAGGTCTGTTAACCCAAGCCGGGGGAAATGGGGGTCTCTACTAAGCTGACATATGGAATTGTTTTAAGATGGTCATACCAAGGATCATTTATCTCTTTGATTTTGAATTATAAGACCGGTTAATGGTATCAAAAAAATATATATACTTCAAAAAGTATTTTATGAAACATTGAATTTGGCATTACTGCTATTAGTCCATAGAAACACATTGAATAGCAGATTACTGCTATTAGTCCATAGAAACACATTGAATAACAGATTACTGCTATTAGCCCATAGAAACACATTGAATAGCAGATTACTGCTATTAGCCCATAGAAACACATTGAATAACAGATTACTGCTATTAGCCCATAGAAACACATTGAATAACAGATTACTGCTATTAGCCCATAGAAACACATTGAATAACAGATTACTGCTATTAGCCCATAGAAACACATTGAATAACAGATTACTGCTATTAGTCCATAGAAACACATTGAATAACAGATTACTGCTATTAGCCCATAGAAACACATTGAATAACAGATTACTGCTATTAGCCCATAGAAACACATTGAACAACAGATATTTAAAAAAAAATCTTAAGGAAGTTTGTTCTGAAGTGTCTGGAAAAGTTGTATTTGATCCCTTGTTTTAAGCACTAAACTTTCTCCATATATACTTCCATAAACTGGTTTAACTGGTGCTGGGGACATTCAGATGAGTCTTGTGAGTCTTGTGGGCATCCTAGATCAAAACAAGAGTCTCATCTTTCCACCGAGTGGCCAAACTGTTCGGACACTCCGTGAGAAGACCGATTTAGCTCTGCCAGCTTTAACCGCGGAAATTCTAGCAGGAAGGGTTACGGTAGAAAATATGATGTAGAACAGATATGATCCTCTATCCTCAATAATAGGGAGTCATTTTGAGCTCTATAAATTACATTTCTATCTGCACGGCTCTGTACCGTTTTCCCAACTGAATACACCCCTTGTGGTCAATTGGTTTTTACAGCGTAGAAATACAAAACATAGAAATACAATGAATAGAACGGGTTTGGAATCTCTATTCCTGGCAATATGACTGGTGAACTCATGAGTACACTAGCAATCGCTTCCTGGTATTGTAATTAAATCATTTCCATGGTAATGAAGAATGTTAATTCAAAATAATGTTAACTGATATGACTCATGCAATGGAATGTATTTTTTGTAATGGCAGTTCAATTGATTCAACAAATCACAGCACAGATTGATGGGTACACTTCCTGCTTTTACTTCCCGCTTTGCTCCTATGGGTCTCCCCATAATGTCATCATTGGCTTGAATGAGGACACCCCCGTTCTACTCATTCTAGTGTAAAGACTGGTATCAGTATGACCTAAATGCACAGTAGGACAGCTCTTGAATGGATTGATTTGGGACTACGGTTCTGTCCTAAACGGTACCCTATTCAATTATAGTTCACTACTACTGACCCTATGGACGTACATGGACCTTATAGACCAGAGCCCTATGGACCTTATAGACCAGAGCCCTATGGACCTTATAGACCAGAGCCCTACGGACCTTATAGACCAGAGCCCTACGGACCTACATGGACCTTATAGACCAGAGCACTATGGACCTTATAGACCAGAGCCCCCTTCTGACCTCAGAACAGCCTCGTCGGGGCATGGACTCTACAGGGACGCTGGCTCATGTTGACTCCAATGCTTCCCACAGTTGTGTCAAGTTGACTGGATGTCCTTTGGGTGTTGAAACAATCTTGATACACACAGGAAACTGTTGAGCAGTGTTCCAGTTCTTGACACAAACCGGTGCCCCTGGGCACCTACTACCATACCCCGTTCAAAGACACTTCAATATTTTTGTCTTGCCCATTCACCCTCTGACAAATTGAAAACCCTAGTCATTGGCGACTCCATTACCCGCAGTATTAGACTTAAAACTAATCATCCAGCGATCATACACTGTTTACCAGGGGGCAGGGCTACCGACGTTAAGGCTAATCTAAAGACGGTGCTGGCTAAAGCTAAAACTGGCGAGTGTAGAGAGTATAGAGATATTGTTATCCACGTCGGCACCAACGATGTTAGGATGAAACAGTCAGAGGTCACCAAGCGCAACATAGCTTCAGCGTGTAAATCAGCTAGAAAGATGTGTCGGCATCGATTAATTGTCTCTGGCCCCCTCCCAGTTAGGGGGAGTGATGAGCTCTACAGCAGAGAGTCTCACAACTCAATCGTTGGTTGAAAACTGTTTTCTGCCCCTCCCAAAAGACAGAATTTGTAGATAATTGGCCCTCTTTCTGGGAGTCACCCACAAACAGGACCAAGCCTGGCCTGTTGAGGAGTGACGGACTCCATCCTAGCTGGAGGGGTGCTCTCATCCTATCTACGAACATAGACAGGGCTCTAACTCCTCTAGCTCCACAATGAAATAGGGTGCAGGCCAGGCAACAGGATGTTAGCCAGCCTGCCAGCTTAGTGGAGTCTGCCACTAGCGCAGTCAGCGTAGTCAGCTCAGCTTTCCCCATTGAGACCGTGTCTGTGCCTCGATCTAGGTTGGGCAAAATTAAAAATGGCGGTGTTCGCTTTAGCAATCTCACTAGAATAAAGACCTCCTCCATTCCTGCCATTATTGAAAGAGATTGTGATACCTCACATCTCAAAATTGGGTTACTTTTAATGTTAGATCCCTCACTTCCAAGGCAGTTATAGTCAATGAACTAATCACTGATCATAATCTTGATGTGATTGGCCTGACTGAAACATGGCTTAAGCCTGATGAATTTACTGTGTTAAATGAGGCCTCACCCCCTGGTTACACCAGTGACCATACCCCCCGTGCATCCGGCAAAGGCGGAGGTGTTGCTAACATTTACGATAGCAAATTTCAATTTACAAAAAAAAAAACAATGACGTTTTCGTCTTTTGAGCTTCTAGTCATGAAATCTATGCAGCTACTCACTCACTTTTTATAGCTACTGTTTACAGGCCTCCTGGGCCATATGCAGTGTTCCTCACTGAGTTCCCTGAATTCCTATCGGATCTTGTAGTCATAGCAGATAATATTCAAATTTTTGGTGACTTTAACATTCACATGGAAAAGTCCACAGACCCACTCCAAAAGGCTTTCGGAGCCATCATCGACTCAGTGGGTTTTGTCCAACATGTCTCTGGACCTACTCACTGCCACAGTCATACTCTGGACCTAGTTTTGTCCCATGGAATAAATGTTGTGGATCTTAATGTTTTTCCTCATAATCCTGGACTATCGGACCACCATTTTATTACGTTTGCAATCGCAACAAATAATCTGCTCAGACCCCAACCAAGGAGCATTAAAAGTCGTGCTATAAATTCTCAGACAACCCAAAGATTCCTTGATGCCCTTCCAGACTGCCTCTGCCTACCCAAGGACATCAGAGGACAAAAATCAGTTAACCACCTAACCGAGGAACTCAATTTAACCTTGCGCAATACCCTAGATGGGGTTGCACCCCTAAAAACATCTGTCATAAGAAACTAGCTCCCTTGTATACAGAAAATACACGAGCTCTGAAGCAAGCTTCCAGAAAATTGGAACGGAAATGGCGCCACACCAAACTGGAAGTCTTCCGACTAGCTTGGAAAGACTGTACCGTGCAGTATCGAAGAGCCCTCACTGCTGCTCGATCATCCTATTTTTCCAACTTAATTGAGGAAAATAAGAACAATCTGAAATGTCTTTTTGATACTGTCGCAAAGCTAACTAAAAAGCAGCCTTCGCAAATGGAGGATGGCTTTCACTTCAGCAGTAATACATTTATGAACTTCTTTGAGGAAAAGATCATGATCATTAGAAAGCAAATTACAGACTCCTCTTTAAATCTGGGTATTCCTCCAAAGCTCCATTGTCCTGAGTCTACACAACTCTGCCAGGACCTAGGATCAAGGGAGATACTAAAGTGTTTTAGTACTATATCTCTTGACACAATGATGAAAATAATCATGGCCTCCAAATCCTCAAGCTGCATACTGGACCCTATTCCAACTAAACTACTGAAAGAGCTGCTTCCTGTGCTTGGCCCTCCTATGTTGAACATAATAAACGGCTCTCTATCCACCGGATGTGTACCAAGCTCACTAAAAGTGGCAGTAATAAAGCCTCTCTTGAAAAAGCCGAATCTTGATCCAGAAATTATAAAAAACTATCGGCCTATATCGAATCTTCCATTCCTCTCAAGAATTTTAGAAAAAGCTGTTGCACAGCAACTCACTGCCCTCCTGAAGACAAACAATGTATACGAAACGCTTCAGTCTGGTTTTAGACCCCATCATAGCACTGAGACTGCACTTGTGAAGGTGGTAAATGACCTTTTAATGACGTCAGACCGAGGCTCTGCATCTGTCCTCGTGCTCCTAGATCTTAGTGCCGCTTTTGATACCATCGATCACCACATTCTTTTGGAGAGATTGGAAACCCAAATTGGTCTACATGGACAAGTTCTGGCCTGGTTTAGATCTTATCTGTCGGAAAGATATCAGTTTGTCTCTGTGAATGGTTTGTCCTCTGACAAATCAATTGTAAATTTCGGTGTTCCTCAAGGTTCCGTTTTAGGACCACTATTGTTTTCACTATATATTTTACCTCATGGGGATGTCATTCGAAAACATAATGTTAAATTTCACTGCTATGCGGACGACACACAGCTGTACATTTCAATGAAACATGGTGAAGCCCCAAAATTGCCCTCGCTAGAAGCCTGTGTTTCAGATATAAAGAAGTGGATGGCTGCAAACTTTCTACTTTTAAACTCGGACAAAACAGAGATGCTTGTTCTAGGTCCCAAGAAACAAAGAGATCTTCTGTTGAATCTGACAATTAATCTGGATGGTTGTACAGTCGTCTCAAATAAAACTGTGAAGGACCTCGGCGTTAATCTGGACCCTGATCTCTCTTTTGAAGAACATATCAAGACTGTTTCAAGGACAGCTTTTTTCCATCTACGTAACATTGCAAAAATCAGAAACTTTCTGTCCAAAATGATGCAGAAAAATGTATCCATGCTTTTGTTACTTCTAGGCTGGACTACTGCAATGCTCTACTTTCCGGCTACCCGGATAAAGCACTAAACAAACTTCAGTTAGTGCTAAATACGGCTGCTAGAATCCTGACTAGAACCAAAAATTTGATCATATTACTCCAGTGCTAGCCTCCCTACACTGGCTTCCTGTTAAGGCAAGGGCTGATTTCAAGGTTTTACTGCTAACCCACAAAGCATTACATGGGCTTGCTCCTACCTATCTTTCCGATTTGGTCCTGCCGTACATACCTACACGTACGCTACGGTCACAAGACGCAGGCCTCCTAATTGTCCCTAGAATTTCTAAGCAAACGGCTGGAGGTAGGGCTTTCTCCTATAGAGCTCCATTTTTATGGAATGGTCTGCCTACCAATGTGAGAGACGCAGACTCAGTCTCAACCTTTAAGTCTTTACTGAAGACTTATCTCTTCAGTAGGTCCTATGATTAAGTATAGTCTGGCCCAGGAGTGTGAAGGTGAACGGAAAGGCACTGGAGCAACGAACCGCCCTTGCTGTCTCTGCCTTGCCGGTTCCCCTCTTTCCACTGGGTTTCTCTGCCTCTAACCCTTTTACAGGGGCTGAGTCACTGGCTTACTGGTGTTCTTCCATGCCGTCCATGGGAGGGGTGCGTCACTTGAGTGGGTTGAGTCACTGACGTGGTCTTCCTGTCTGGGTTGGCGCCCCCCCCTTGGGTTGTGCCATGGCGGAGATCGTTGTGGGCTATACTCAGCCTTGTCTTAGGACGGTAAGTTGGTGGTTGGAGATATCCCTCTAGTGGTGTGGGGGCTGTGCTTTGGCAAAGTGGGTGGGGTTATATCCTGCCTGTTTGGCCCTGTCCGGGGTATCATCGGATGGGGCCACAGTGTCTTCTGATCCCTCCTGTCTCAGCCTCCAGTATTTATGCTGCAGTAGTTTATGTGTCGGGGGCTAGGGTCAGTCTGTTACATCTGGAGTATTTCTCTTGTCTTATCCGGTGTCCTGTGTGAATTTAAATATGCTCTCTCTAATTCTCTCTTTCTGTCTTTCTCTCGGAGGACCTGAGCCCTAGGACCATGCCTCAGGACTACCTGGTATGATGACTCCTTGCTGTCCCCAGTCCACCTGGCCGTGCTGCTGCTCCAGTTTCAACTGTTCTGCCTGCGGCTATGGAACCCTGACCTGTTCACCGGACGTGCTTGTTGCACCCTCGACAACTACTATGATTATTATTATTTGACCATGCTGGTCATTTATGAACATTTTAACATCTTGACCATGTTCGGTTATAATATCCACCCTGCACAGCCAGAAGAGGACTGGCCACCCCTCATAGCCTGGTTCCTCTCTAGGTTTCTTCCTAGGTTTTTGGCCTTTCTAGGGAGTTTTTCCTAGGGAGTTTTTCCTAGCCACCGTGCTTCTTTCACATGCATTGCTTGCTGTTTGGGGTTTTAGGCTGGGTTTCTGTACAGCACTTTGAGATATCAGCTGATGTACGAAGGGCTATATAAATAAATTTGATTTGATTGGCACACATACACAATCCGTGTCTCAATTGTCTCAAGGCTTAACAATCCTTCTTTAACCTGTCTCCTCCCTTTCATCTACACTGATTTGAAGTGGATTTAACAAGTGACATCAATAAGGGATCATAGCTTTCACCTGGATTCACCTGGTCAGTCTATGTCCTGGAAAAAGCAGGTGTGCTTAATGTTTTGTAAACTCAGTATATAGTAATAGTATATAGTATTACTGTACCTCCATGATACTGATATAGTAGGAGAAGGGGTGACTACAGTTGATATGTTATATATAGTAATAGTATATAGTAGTACTGTACCTCCATGATACTGATATAGTAGGAGAAGGGGTGACTACAGTGGATATATTATATATAGTAATAGTATATAGTATTACTGTACCTCCATGATACTGATATAGTAGGAGAAGGGGTGACTACAGTGGATATATTATATATAGTAATAGTATATAGTATTACTGTACCTCCATGATACTGATATAGTAGGAGAAGGGGTGACTACAGTGGATATATTATATATAGTAATAGTATATAGTAGTACTGTACCTCCATGATACTGATATAGTAGGAGAAGGGGTGACTACAGTGGATATATTATATATAGTAATAGTATATAGTATTACTGTACCTCCATGATACTGATATAGTAGGAGAACGGGGTGATGCGGAGGCCTTTCACCATGATGTCAGACAGGTGGTAGGGGTAGAGCATCAGGTGATCTCGGCTGTACTTCAGCAGCTCCTCATAGTACTTCCTCTCATCCTTCCTCACGTGTCTCACTGGACAGACAGGGGGGAGAGGACAGAGACAGATCAGATAGGGACAGGGGGGAGAGGACAGAGACAGATCAGATAAGGACTGATAAGGACAGACACTGATCAGACAGGGACAGGGGTGAGAGGACACACACTGATCAGATAGGGAGACACTGTGATCAGATAGGGACAGGGGTATGAAGACAGACACTGTGATCAGATAGAGACAGGGGTATGAAGACAGACACTGCGATCAGATAGGGACAGGGGTATGAAGACAGACACTGCGATCAGATAGGGACAGGGGTATGAAGACAGACACTGCGATCAGATAGGGACAGGGGTATGAAGACAGACACTGCGATCAGATAGGGACAGGGGTATGAAGACAGACACTGCGATCAGATAGGGACAGGGGTATGAAGACAGACACTGCGATCAGATAGGGACAGGGGTATGAAGACAGACACTGCGATCAGATAGGGACAGGGGTATGAAGACAGACACTGCGATCAGATAGGGACAGGGGTATGAAGACAGACACTGCGATCAGATAGGGACAGGGGTATGAAGACAGACACTGCGATCAGATAGGGACAGGGGTATGAAGACAGACACTGCGATCAGATAGGGACAGGGGTATGAAGACAGACACTGCGATCAGATAGGGACAGGGGTATGAAGACAGACACTGCGATCAGATAGGGACAGGGGTATGAAGACAGACACTGCGATCAGATAGGGACAGGGGTATGAAGACAGACACTGCGATCAGATAGGGACAGGGGTATGAAGACAGACACTGCGATCAGATAGGGACAGGGGTATGAAGACAGACACTGCGATCAGATAGGGACAGGGGTATGAAGACAGACACTGCGATCAGATAGGGACAGGGGTATGAAGACAGACACTGCGATCAGATAGGGACAGGGGTATGAAGACAGACACTGCGATCAGATAGGGACAGGGGTATGAAGACAGACACTGCGATCAGATAGGGACAGGGGTATGAAGACAGACACTGCGATCAGATAGGGACAGGGGTATGAAGACAGACACTGCGATCAGATAGGGACAGGGGTATGAAGACAGACACTGCGATCAGATAGGGACAGGGGTATGAAGACAGACACTGCGATCAGATAGGGACAGGGGTATGAAGACAGACACTGCGATCAGATAGGGACAGGGGTATGAAGACAGACACTGCGATCAGATAGGGACAGGGGTATGAAGACAGACACTGCGATCAGATAGGGACAGGGGTATGAAGACAGACACTGTGATCAGATAGAGACAGGGGTATGAAGACAGACACTGCGATCAGATAGGGACAGGGGTATGAAGACAGACACTGCGATCAGATAGGGACAGGGGTATGAAGACAGACACTGCGATCAGATAGGGACAGGGGTATGAAGACAGACACTGCGATCAGATAGGGACAGGGGTATGAAGACAGACACTGCGATCAGATAGGGACAGGGGTATGAAGACAGACACTGTGATCAGATAGAGACAGGGGTATGAAGACAGACACTGCGATCAGATAGGGAAAGACGGCGGTGTTTTAGAAATAACAGCGACCACGCAGGATATTAAAATCACCACTCTGACTCTCAGTGGGTGTGTCCCACTGTCAGCCTATCAGAACGGTCCCTGCTCATTTAAAAGAATAACACAATGGAGTTTTATTTTTGAAGAACAAGGCTCATTAAGCTCTCCAGTTTCATGTTTGGATCCAAAGCAGTGAGATGTTTTACTGTAAGTAGAGGAATCCTGGGTCTGTGGTTCATTAGGTCTACTGACAACTTTTTTTTTTTTTTAACAATGACAACAGCAGGTGCTTTCAGATACATAGGGTCCCATAATAAATGTGCTGTAAGTACTGAGCAATAAAATGATTTATGATTGGTTATAATTGGCCTTCAGAAAGTATTCACACATTGACTTTTTCCACAATGGTCATGAAATGTTATTTGATTGAAACCATACTAAGGTTTTTCATATATAATATAATGACAAGTTTACACTTCCTCTATGGCAAAGATATTTCTATGGGTCTTCCCTTTCATCTGTGTTAGTTAGCTAGTTACTGGCTAGCTAGGTCTTTATATGTGTTAGCTAGTTACTGGCTAGCTAGGTCTTCATCTGTGTTAGCTAGCTAGTTACTGGCTAGCTAGGGCTTCATCTGTCTGGTGTTAGCTAGTTACTGGCTAGCTGGGTCTTCATCTGTCTGCTGTTAGCTAGTTACTGGCTAGCTAGGTCTTTATCTGTGTTAGCTAGTTACTGGCTAGCTAGGTCTTTATCTGTGTTAGCTAGTTACTGGCTAGCTAGGTCTTTATGTCTGGTGTTAGCTAGTTAATGGCTAGCTAGGTCTTCATCTGGGTCTGGTGTTAGCTAGTTACTGGCTAGCTAGGTCTTCATCTGTCTGGTATTAGCTAGTTACTTGCTAGCTAGGTCTTCATCTGTCTGGTGTTAGCTAGTTACTGGCTAGCTAGGTCTTTATCTGTCTGGTGTTAGCTAGTTACTGGCTAGCTAGGTCTTCATCTGTCTGGTGTTAGCTAGTTACTGGCTAGCCATGTCTTCATCTGTCTGGTGTTAGCTAGTTACTGGCTAGCTAGGTCTTCATCTGTCTGGTGTTAGCTAGTTACTGGCTAGCTAGGTCTTCATCTGTCTGGTGTTAGCTAGTTAATGGCTAGCTAGGTCTTCATGTCTGGTATTAGCTAGTTACTGGCTAGCTAGGTCTTTATCTGGGTCTGGTGTTAGCTAGTTACTGGCTAGCTAGGTCTTCATCTGTCTGGTGTTAGCTAGTTACTGGCTAGTTAGGTCTTCATGTCTGGTATTAGCTAGTTACTGGCTAGCTAGGTCTTCATCTGTCTGGTGTTAGCTAGTTACAGGCTAGCTAGGTCGTCATCTGTCTGGTGTTAGCTAGTTACAGGCTAGCTAGGTCTTCATCTGTGTTAGTTAGCTAGTTACTGGCTAGCTAGGTCTTCATCTGTCTGGTGTTAGCTAGTTACTGGCTAGCTAGGTCTTTATCTGTGTTAGCTAGTTACTTGCTAGCTAGGTCTTTATCTGTGTTAGCTAGTTACTGGCTAGCTAGGTCTTTATCTGTGTTAGCTAGTTACTGGCTAGCTAGGTCTTTATGTCTGGTGTTAGCTAGTTAATGGCTAGCTAGGTCTTCATCTGGGTCTGGTGTTAGCTAGTTACTGGCTAGCTAGGTCTTCATCTGGGTCTGGTGTTAGCTAGTTACTGGCTAGCTAGGTCTTCATCTGTCTGGTATTAGCTAGTTACTGGCTAGCTAGGTCTTCATCTGTCTGGTGTTAGCTAGTTACTGGCTAGCTAGGTCTTTATCTGTCTGGTGTTAGCTAGTTACTGGCTAGCTAGGTCTTCATCTGTCTGGTGTTAGCTAGTTACTGGCTAGCCATGTCTTCATCTGTCTGGTGTTAGCTAGTTACTGGCTAGCTAGGTCTTCAGCTGTCTGGTGTTAGCTAGTTACTGGCTAGCTAGGTCTTCATCTGTCTGGTGTTAGCTAGTTACTGGCTAGCTAGGTCTTCATCTGTCTGGTGTTAGCTAGTTACTGGCTAGCCAGGTCTTCATCTGTCTGGTGTTAGCTAGTTACTGGCTAGCCATGTCTTCATCTGTCTGGTGTTAGCTAGTTACTGGCTAGTTAGGTCTTCATGTCTGGTATTAGCTAGTTACTGGCTAGCTAGGTCTTCATGTCTGGTATTAGCTAGTTACTGGCTAGCTAGGTCTTCATCTGTCTGGTGTTAGCTAGTTACTGGCTAGCTAGGTCTTCATCTGTCTGGTGTTAGCTAGTTACTGGCTAGCTAGGTCTTCAGCTGTCTGGTGTTAGCTAGTTACTGGCTAGCTAGGTCTTCAGCTGTCTGGTGTTAGCTAGTTACTGGCTAGCTAGGTCTTCATCTGTGTTAGTTAGCTAGTTACTGGCTAACTAGGTCTTTATCTGTGTTAGCTAGTTACTGGCTAGCTAGGTCTTTATCTGTGTTAGCTAGTTACTGGCTAGCTAGGTCTTTATGTCTGGTGTTAGCTAGTTACTGGCTAGCTAGGTCTTCATCTGTCTGGTGTTAGCTAGTTACTGGCTAGCTAGGTCTTCATCTGTGTTAGTTAGCTAGTTACTGGCTAGCTAGGTCTTTATCTGTGTTAGCTAGTTACTGGCTAGCTAGGTCTTTATGTCTGGTGTTAGCTAGTTACTGGCTAGCTAGGTCTTCATCTGTCTGGTGTTAGCTAGTTACTGGCTAGCTAGGTCTTCATCTGTGTTAGTTAGCTAGTTACTGGTTAGCTAGGTCTTTATCTGTGTTAGCTAGTTACTGGCTAGCTAGGTCTTTATGTCTGGTATTAGCTAGTTACTGGCTAGCTAGGTCTTCATCTGGGTCTGGTGTTAGCTAGTTACAGGCTAGCTAGGTCTTCATCTGTCTGGTGTTAGCTAGTTAATGGCTAGCTAGGTCTTCATGTCTGGTATTAGCTAGTTACTGGCTAGCTAGGTCTTTATCTGGGTCTGGTGTTAGCTAGTTACTGGCTAGCTAGGTCTTCATCTGGGTCTGGTGTTAGCTAGTTACTGGCTAGCTAGGTCTTCATCTGTCTGGTGTTAGCTAGTTACTGGCTAGTTAGGTCTTCATGTCTGGTATTAGCTAGTTACTGGCTAGCTAGGTCTTCATCTGTCTGGTGTTAGCTAGTTACAGGCTAGCTAGGTCTTCATCTGTCTGGTGTTAGCTAGTTACAAGCTAGCTAGGTCTTCATCTGTGTTAGTTAGCTAGTTACTGGCTAGCTAGGTCTTCATCTGTCTGGTGTTAGCTAGTTACAGGCTAGCTAGGTCTTCATCTGTCTGGTGTTAGCTACACGTACGCTACGGTCACAAGACGCAGGCTTCCTTACTGTCCGTAGAATTTATAACCAAACAGCTGGAGGCAGGGCTTTCTCCTATAGAGCTCAATTTTTATGGAATGGTCTGCCTATCCATGTGAGAAACGCAGACTCTGTCTCGACTTAAGTCGTTATTGAAGATTCATCTTTCAGTAGGTCCTATGATTGAGTGTAGTCTGGCCCAGGAGTGTGAAGGTTAACAGAAAGGCTGGAGCAACGAACATCCCTTGCTGTCTCTGCCTGGCCGGTTCCCCTCTCTCCACTGGGATTCTCTGCCTCTAACCCTATTACAGGGGCTGAGTCACTGGCTTACTGGTGCTCTTCCATGCCGTCCCTAGGAGGGGTGCGTCACTTGAGTGGGTTGAGTCACTGACGTGGTCTTCCTGTCTGGGTTGGTGCCCCCCCCTTGGGTTGTGCCGTGGCGGAGATCTTTGTGGGCTATACTCGGCCTTGTCTCAGGATGGTAAGTTGGTGGTTGAAGACATACCTCTAGTGGTGTGGGGGCTGTGCTTTGGCAAAGTGGGTGGGGTTATATCCTGCCTGTTTGGCCCTGTCCGGGGGGTTTCATCGGATGGGGCCACAGTGTCTCCTGACCCCTCCTGTCTCAGCCTCCAGTATTTATGCTGCAATAGTTTATGTGTCGGGGGGCTAGGGTCAGTCTGTTATATCTGGAGTATTTCTCATGTCTTATCCAGTGTCCTGTGTGAATTTAAATATGCTCTCTCTAATTCTCTCAGAAGAAGACTGGCCACCCCACATAGCCTGGTTCCTCTCTAGGTTTCTTCCTAGGTTCTGGCCTTTCTAGGGAGTTTTTCCTAGCCACCGTGCTTCTACATCTGCATTGCTTGCTGTTTGGGGTTTTAGGCTGGGTTTCTGTACAGCACTTTGTGACATCAGCTGATGTAAAAAGATAAATACATTTGATTGATTGATTAGCCACAATAGTGGACTTTGCGGTTAACCTTCAAAATAAAAGTATATCATAATTCTACTATTTGTATTCATTTGCATCACTGTCAATGACATAATTTTATTTTGAAGGCAAAACGCAAATTCTACTATTGTGCCTAATCCTTATTGTGGCTAGCTTCACAACACAACCCGGTCCAGTCGAGCCTCACTAGCCAGATGAAGCTAGCTGGCTGCTTATAACGTTAGCTTAAGGGCAACAGGGTTAAGTAGCTGGCTAGCTATTTCTTTTCATGAACTGAAGTTCAATTTCAATAGGTGAACAACAATTCTTATAAGGATTCCTAAAACAAGGATTCCTAAATTATTGCTAAGAATAATGAACATGACTGCAGTTTCTACTGGTCATTGTTTTCAGGCTGGTTGTATTGGAGTTAGCTAAGTAACAAGCTAAAGCTAGCTTCCCCAGAAGTTGCGGTCAAACAAATGATGCTTTATTACCAACGCGGTATTGTAAACATCGTTCGTGGCCGGTGTTTGCAGACTTTTTTGTACTGCTTTGACAGTGCTACTGTATCTTCTTTGACACGCAAAGACCCAAACAGCGTTCCATAGTATGTATGTCATGAAGCTAATAGCAGTGACGCTATTACCGCGTAACTCCAGTAGGGCAACATCTGAAAAATAGCGCACTTGGTAGTGTTAACCGGTGCTCGACCAGTCGGCGAAAGCCAACATCACCCACGACAGAGAACGGTTATCGTCAAGGGCAATGAATTCCATTATCTTGGCGTTAATGGATTTCGCCTTTGAGTTGTCTCGCTGAAATGTTCTTACTCTTTCAAATGACTGCTGGACTTGTTGACTGCTCGATCCACACAGCAGACATTGTGGGCGAGGTTAGGAATGCTGTGGTGCACGTGTAGCGCAAAATTTTACGTGGCGTCATTACGTCATGAACCTACGTTATATTAGGTATGCACGTCAGCTTTGACATCGGTTTTGCACATCGGGCGTTAAACTAGACACCGGCCGATACCGATGTTGGCATTTTTAGCTAATGTCGGCCGATTCTAATATGTTCACCGATATATCGTGCATCCCTAGTATTTTGTGTAGATCGATTACAATTTTTTTTTTTATGAAATCCATTTTAATCCCACTTTGTAACACAACAAAATCTGGAAAATGTCAAGGGGTGTGAAAACTTTCTGTGCTTGCCCTGAAATGAGGGGTGGATATTGTAGTCTACAACATAGTTATTCTGACAAGCCTGAGACTTCCATGCATTCCACTCCTCCCACGCTGACCCCTCCCACGCTGACTCCTCCCACGCTGACTCCTCCCACGCTGACTCACCTAGGTTATTGCGGAACCTCAGCTGGTTGCGGATACTGTACAGCTGCACGTGTTTTTCATATTCACGCTGCGAGTTCCCAACACTCTGGAAATGAAAACAGGACATTTAGATGCATTAATATACAAATAAATAAAATAAAAATCACATTTTATTTGTCACATGCCCCGAATACAACAAGTGTAGACCATACCGTAAAATGCTTACTTAGGAGTCCATTCCCAACAATGCAGTTAAAAAGACAATTAACAAATAGATAAAAAGATAATAGTAACACTGTATACAGACTAATATACACGGAGTACCTGGACCGAGTCAGTGTTCTGGGGTACGAGGTCGTTGGGGTGATTGATTGAGGTAATTTGCATATGTAGGTTTGGTTAGGTTATTGGTTGATTGAAATACTATGTACATGTCGGTAGGGGGTGAAAAGCAGACCGTCCAGGTAGCCGTTTAATTAGCTGTTCAGCAGTCTGATGGCTTGGGGGTAGAAGCTGTTCAGCAGTCTGATGGCTTGGGGGGTAGAAGCTGTTCAGCAGTCTGATGGCCTGGGGGTAGAAGCTGTTCAGCAGTCTGGTGGCTTGGGGGTAGAAGCTGTTCAGCAGTCTGATGGCTTGGGGTAGAAGCTGTTCAGCAGTCTGATGGCTGGGGGTAGAAGCTGTTCAGCAGTCTGATGGCTGGGGGTAGAAGCTGTTCAGCAGTCTGATGGCTTGGGGGTAGAAGCTGTTCAGCAGTCTGATGGCTTGGGGGTAGAAGCTGTTCAGCAGTCTGATGGCTTGGGGGGTAGAAGCTGTTCAGCAGTCTGATGGCTTGGGGGGTAGAAGCTGTTCAGCAGTCTGATGGCTTGGGGGTAGAAGCTGTTCAGCAGTCTGATGGCTTGGTGGGTAGAAGCTGTTCAGCAGTCTGATGGCTTGGGGGTAGAAGCTGTTCAGCAGTCTGATGGCTGGGGGTAGAAGCTGTTCAGCAGTCTGATGGCTGGGGGTAGAAGCTGTTCAGCAGTCTGATGGCTTGGGGGTAGAAGCTGTTCAGCAGTCTGATGGCTTGGGGGTAGAAGCTGTTCAGCAGTCTGATGGCTTGGGGGTAGAAGCTGTTCAGCAGTCTGATGGCTTGGGGGTAAGAAGCTGTTCAGCAGTCTGATGGCTTGGGGGTAGAAGCTGTTCAGCAGTCTGGTGGCTTGGGGGTAGAAGCTGTTCAGCAGTCTGATGGCTTGGGGGGTAGAAGCTGTTCAGCAGTCTGATGGCTTGGGGGGTAGAAGCTGTTCAGCAGTCTGATGGCTTGGGGGTAGAAGCTGTTCAGCAGTCTGATGGCTTGGGGGTAGAAGCTGTTCAGCAGTCTGATGGCTTGGGGTAGAAGCTGTTCAGCAGTCTGATGGCTTGGGGGTAGAAGCTGTTCAGCAGTCTGATGGCTTGGGGGTAGAAGCTGTTCAGCAGTCTGATGGCTTGGGGGTAGAAGCTGTTCAGCAGTCTGATGGCTTGGGGGTAGAAGCTGTTCAGCAGTCTGATGGCTTGGGGGGTAGAAGCTGTTCAGCAGTCTGATGGCTTGGGGGGTAGAAGCTGTTCAGCAGTCTGATGGCTTGGGGGTAGAAGCTGTTCAGCAGTCTGATGGCTTGGTGGGTAGAAGCTGTTCAGCAGTCTGATGGCTTGGGGGTAGAAGCTGTTCAGCAGTCTGATGGCTGGGGGGTAGAAGCTGTTCAGCAGTCTGATGGCTGGGGGGTAGAAGCTGTTCAGCAGTCTGATGGCTTGGGGGTAGAAGCTGTTCAGCAGTCTGATGGCTTGGGGGTAGAAGCTGTTCAGCAGTCTGATGGCTTGGGGGTAGAAGCTGTTCAGCAGTCTGATGGCTTGGGGGTAGAAGCTGTTCAGCAGTCTGATGGCTTGGGGGTAGAAGCTGTTCAGCAGTCTGATGGCTTGGGGGTAGAAGCTGTTCAGCAGTCTGATGGCTTGGGGGTAGAAGCTGTTCAGCAGTCTGATGGCTTGGGGGTAGAAGCTGTTCAGCAGTCTGATGGCTTGGGGGTAGAAGCTGTTCAGCAGTCTGATGGCTTGGGGGTAGAAGCTGTTCATCAGTCTGATGGCTTGGGGGTAGAAGCTGTTCATCAGTCTGATGGCTTGGGGGGTAGAAGCTGTTCAGGAGTCTTATGGCTGGGGGTAGAAGCTGTTCATCAGTCTTATGGCTTGGGGGGTAGAAGCTGTTTAGAAGCCTCTTGGACCTAGACTTGGTGCTCCGGTACCGCTTGCCTTGTGGTAGCAGGGAGAACAGCCTATGACTAGAGTGGCTGGAGTCTTTGACCATATTTAGGACCTTTTCTGACACCGCCTGGTATAGAGGTCCTGGATGGCAGGGAGCTCTGCCCAGTACATCAGTGATGTACTGGGCCGTAAGCACTACCCTCTGTACAGTAACATACACAGTAACTCAGTAAGTATTAAAGCCTACAGAAAGGTCATGTAGAGGTGATTGAATACTGCATTATAGAGCTTGCATATTAAACACAATGCATTCAATCTCATTCATACCGCTGCTCTAAAATAAAAAATAAAAGATGTCTCTGACATCTTGGCATAGTAGCTCAACGCTTATGATGCGGTGGGATTTATTAACGATATGTAGTAGTGATGAATAGATCATTCCCTGTATTATAACAATTTCTTTGCTGATCAAAAAACATTTCGAGTAACCCTAGTTGCTTGACATGGTAGATAATAGATAACACAATACAGCTCATTTTCATTCGACCGCTAGCTGATAGCTGTTTAGCTATAATCGTGACATTACGCCACCTGTCAAAACTCATGTGATTAAGAATGCGCTGCTACACCAAGATAGGCAGCCAGCTAGTTAGGTAATGGAGATGATGCTTTCAGGTGCTACACCAAGCTAGGCAGCCAGCTAGTTAGGTAATGGAGATGATGCTTTCAGGTGCTACACCAAGCTAGGCAGCCAGCTAGTGAGGTAATGGAGATGATGCTTTCAGGTGCTACACCAAGCTAGGCAGCCAGCTAGTTAGGTAGTGATGCTTTCAGGTGCTACACCAAGCTAGGCAGCCAGCTAGTTAGGTAATGGAGATGATGCTTTCAGGTGCTACACCAAGCTAGGCAGCCAGCTAGTTAGGTAGTGATGCTTTCAGGTGCTACACCAAGCTAGGCAGCCAGCTAGTTAGGTAATGGAGATGATGCTTTCAGGTGCTACACCAAGCTAGGCAGCCAGCTAGTTAGGTAATGGAGCGGTGTCCTGATGATGCTTTCAGGTGCTACACCAAGCTAGGCAGCCAGCTAGTTAGGTAATGGAGATGATGCTTTCAGGTGCTACACCAAGCTAGGCAGCCAGCTAGTTAGGTAGTGATGCTTTCAGGTGCTACACCAAGCTAGGCAGCCAGCTCGTTAGGTAATGGAGCGGTGTTCTAATGATGCTTTCAGGTGAATGACAAAACCACTGTCGTTGCAGTAATGAACGGACGGGAGAAAAGTTAACTGACAAGATGTAAGCTAGTTAGCTAGCTGTGGAATAGCTTTTTAGCTAGCTAGATCAGGGGTTCCCAAACGTTTAGTTGTTTTGGTGGTTTTTTTGCGTTAACACTACACAGCTGATACAAATAACCAAAGCTTGATGATGAGTTGGGTTATTTGTATCAGCTGTGTGGTGCTAGGGGAGAAAACCAAAAGGTCTGGGAAACCCTGAGCTAGATCACATACCTGTTTGACATTTGCTGGTAGCTTGTTCCACGGATAATTCTGCCTGATGTGGAATTCCACGTCCGTGTTCATTGCTAGCTAGTTTGAATCGGGATCCACGAAACGAACAGCAGCGGGTTTTTTTTGGCAAGTCCAAGATGACTATACGCGCCGAAACATATATATATATATTAAAATAAATAAAAAATGTATACAGTAACTTGATAATCCGAATGTTTCCGAGCTGAATAGAGCAAATTTTTCCTTTTCAATAAATGTCCACTTCCGTGTTGTATTTCGGAACGATCGTTCGTCACTTCCGTCCGAGGCGGAACCAGCTGAAACATGGCGGCTGATGTGAACACTGACAGAATGATTACTGCATCAAACTCACTACCGTTTCTTGTTAAATATGTAAGGAAGACAATCACACGGTTGTCTCCATTCCAACAATTTATACTCGACCTTGTAAAATACATGTCCTGTATTATTTCTTACATAGAGTATAGTGGTCATATAAACTGTCTACCTAGTGGCTACAACTGTCAAACTATGACCTGTCCACATTAAACTGGTCTGACAAGGTCTAATTGAGAAATGTTTTATTTTTATAAAAACGTATTAGATATAAATAAAGCATTTACATCTTATTGGGGAAAACTCAAAAAAATGTGTTTTAGATGCATGCCAGCAAAGCCACTACACAACATTAAACAATATATGAATTGCACTTTAATGGTGACAAACGGTGCCCACAAAACTGTTAGGGCCTCTACATAAAGCTGCCTCAACAGCAGAGCTTCATTTTTAGTAACAAGGAGTGAATCCTTACCACTGCTACACCTGGCTCGCAGCGGAGCCTTGTCTGGCAGTGAAACAGTTCATTCAGCCTCATTTACTGCCTTTAAAAAACATAGCTGATATGGCTGACTTGTTAAACAAATGTGGTTTCTACTGACAATTGAAATGTACAAACTATGGCATAAGAGAATGACGAGCGGATAAGAGGCAATCTGTAATTTCAATTAAAACAATGAGTGAGCTAGGACGGACGTAGTCAATATAACTATTTGTTCAGCACTTTTAAAATTTACAGCGACATAATTCAGAATGGGCCGTTCTTACAGTATTCTCCCTGTACACCAAGTCAGAACCGGAGGATAAATAAATGGGGCATATACAGTGAATTCGGAATGTATTCAGACCCCTTGACGTTTTCCACATTTTGTTACATTACAGCCTTATTCTAAATGTATTGCTTAAATTGCTTCACCGTAGGGATGGTGCCAGGTTTCCTCCAGACATTCAGGCCAAAGAGTTAAATCTTGGTTTCATCAGACCAGAGAATCTTGTTTCTCATGGTCTGAGAGTGTTGCCTTTTGGCAAACTCATAGCAGGCTGTCGTGTGCCGTTTACTGAGAAGTGGCTTCCGTCTGGCCACTCTACCATAAAGGCCTGATTGGTGGAGGGCTGCAGAGATGGTTGCCCTTCTGGAAGGTTCTCCCATTTCCAGAGAGGAACTCTGGAGCTCTGTCAGAGTGACCATCGGGTTCTTGGTCACCTCCCTGACCAAGGCCCTCCTCCCCTGATTGCTCAGTTTGGCCGGACGGCCAGCTCTAGGAAGAGTCTTGGTGGTTCCAAACTTCTTCCATTTAAGAATGATGGAGGCCACTGTGTTCTTGAGGACCTTCAATACTGCAGACATTTTGGGGTTTTACCACAGGTGGACTCCAATCAAGTTGTAGAAACATCGCAAGGATGATTAATGGAAACAGGATGCGCCTGAGCTCAATTTCGAGTGTCATGGCAACGGGTCTGAATATTTATGTAAATAAGGTTTTTCTGTTTTTGTGGTTTTATACATATGCCAAAATATATTCAAAAATGTTTTTGCTTTGTCATTGTGGGGTATTGTGTGTAGATTGATAAGGATTTTTATTTTATTTTATTCATTTTAGAATAAGGCTGTAACATAACAAAATGTGGAAAAAGTCAAAGGGTCTGAATACTTTCCATAAGCAAAGTTGGTCAAATATGACAATGCTATTTGCATTTCACAACATATATCCCAGTTTTCATACTGTAAAAATGAATGAGATAAATCAACTGTCTGAAATGCCTGGACTGTGAGTCAACCTTGCCACTGGCTTTCAGTGGGATTAGACACCGTTCTTGGAGAGCTCAAAGATCAGCATCTGCACCTTAACTCACTTGGGTTACGGCCCAAATGGCACCCTATTCCTTATATGGACCATTAGTGCAATACTTTAGATCAGAATCCTATTGGCCAATTGTGACGCAGGCCTCAAGTCACTTGGTAACCAACCAGTATAAACAGTGTTGGGGTACAGCTCAGAGTCACATGGCAAGGAGCCGAGCACACAGCACTCTGACGACAACTAGCTGCCTAGTAGCTGACATCTCAATTTTGTTATTCAATCTCTCTGTTTTCCTCCCCATATGCTGTAAATCAAACGTGACAGTAACTCATCTCAATGCCTCAGGAGTTTTAGGGGAGGTGGGGGAAGGGGAATGGGCCTAACAAGTTGTACGCTGCTGTCCTAGAGATAAATGTATGATCCAAATGGAACCCTATTCCCTACATAGTGCACTACTTTAGGACAGGACACATAGGGAAAGATCCAGCTATGGGAAAAGGACAGCATTCTAATTATATAGATGAGTTGAGGTGGAGATAGATGATGTAAGAAGGAGGAGATAATAATAATTATAATAATAATAACAACAAAACAACATCTGGTCTGCCACTTTGCATCCTGCTTTTAATAAGTGTCATCAAATCAAATGTTATTCTTATTTAATTTTGCAAACGTTTCATAAACAACAGGTGTAGACTAACAGTGAAATGCATAAGGGCCCTTCCCAACAATGCAGAGAGACAGAAAAAATAGAAAATAAAAAAAGACTAAATGAGTACCGAGTCCATGTGCAGGGGTACGAGGTAACGGGACGGGTACTGAGTTCATGTGCAGGGGTACGAGGTAACGGGTACTGAGTCCATGTGCAGGGGTACGAGGTAACGGGTACCGAGTCCATGTGCAGGGGTACGAGGTAACGGGTACCGAGTCCATGTGCAGGGGTACGAGGTAACGGGTACCGAGTCCATGTGCAGGGGTACGAGGTAACGGGTACTGAGTCCATGTGCAGGGGTACGAGGTAACGGGTACCGAGTCCATGTGCAGGGGTACGATGTAACGGGTACCGAGTCCATGTGCAGGGGTACGAGGTAACGGGACGGGTACCGAGTCCATGTGCAGGGGTACGAGGTAACGAGTACCGAGTCCATGTGCAGGGGTACGAGGTAACGGGTACCGAGTCCATGTGCAGGGGTACGAGGTAACGGGTACCGAGTCCATGTGCAGGGGTACGATGTAACGGGACGGGTAACGAGTCCATGTGCAGGGGTACGAGGTAATTGAGGTAGATACTGTATGTACAGTACCAGTCAAAAGTTTGGACACACCTACTCATTCAAGGTTTTTTCTTTATTTTTACTATTTTCTACATTGTAGAAAAGTAGTGAAGACATCAAAACTACGAAATAACACATATGGAATCATGTAGTAACCAAAAAAGTGTTAAACAAATCAAAATTCAAATCAAAAATCAAATGTCCATTCTACGTGGACAGGGGACCTTCTAGGAGGGAACGTGGCCATGAACCACTCGAGTTTTTCCGGATTCTGAGCTTGGCCAGTTTATTCTCCAGTGATTGTACGTTCGCCAATAGAACGGAGGGTAGAGGCGGATTATTTCTTCACCAACATATTCTCGTCACGATGTCGACCTCTCTTACGCCGTCATTTCATGCTTCGAGAAGCTTTTTTTGAACATTTTAACTCTTGTTTTGCCCTGATAACGAATCTGTATTGAAATATTTGCTAGTCGTTCTCTTTCACAATAGATAAAAAAAAAAGAAGATATATTGAGTAATGGATTGGATGAAGGAGTGGAGTGCTATCTGAGGATGTGGTTCAGTGAACCTCTTATGAAAAAACTTCACTGACACCAGATGGCTGCTGTTGGCTCCTAGAGCTAATGCCTTTGGCTCGGTAGGCTAAAGCAGTCTGATGGCGTGTAGGAAACTGGATGGCCTGGGTTTGAAACCCTGTTGGTCACAGATTTGTATTTATTATGGATCCCCATTATTCCTACCAAGGCAGCGGCTACTCGTCCTGGGGTTTATTAACGATATCATAACCGCCATCGATAAAAGATTGTACTGTGCAGCCGTCTTCAGGCTTTCGACTCTGTCAATCACCGTATTCTTATCGGCAAACTCAACAGCCTTGGTTTCTCAAATGACTGCCTCGCCTGGTTCACCAACTACAAAATCGGAGGGCCTGTTGTCCGGACCTCTGGCCGTCTCTATGGGGGTACCACAGGGTTCAATTCTCAGGCCGACTCTTTTCTCTGTATATATCAACGATGTCGCTCTTGCTGCGGGTGATTCCCTGATCCACCTCTATGCAGACGACACCATTCTGTATACATCTGGCCCTTCTTTGGACACCTTGTTAACAAACCTCCAAACGAGCTTCAATGCCATACAACACTCCTTCCGTGGTCTCCAACTGCTCTTAAACGCTAGTAAAACTAAATGCATTCTTTTCAACCGTTTGCTGCCCACACCCTCCCGCCCGACTAGCATCACTACCCTGGACGGTTCTGACCTAGAATATGTGGACAACTACAAATACCTAGGTGTCTGGCTAGACTGTAAACTCTCCTTCCAGACTCATATTAAACATCTCCAATCCAAAATGAAATCTAGAATCGACTTTCTATTTCGCAACAAAGCCTCCTTCACTCATGCCGCCGAACTTACCCTAGTAAAACTGACTATCCTACCGATCCTTGACTTCGGCGATGTCATCGACAAAATAGCTTCCAATACTCTACTCAGCAAATTGGATGCAGTCTATCACAGTGCCATCCGTTTTGTTTCCAAAGCGCCTTATACCACCCACCACTGCGACCTGTATGCTCTAGTCGGCTGGCCCTCGCTACATATTCGGCGCCAGACCCACTGGCTCCAGGTCATCTTTATAAGTATGCTAGGTAAAGCTCTGCCTTACCTCAGCTCACTGGTCACGATAACAATACCCACCCATAGCACATGCTCCAGCAGGTATATCTCACTGGTTTAAACATCAGCTATCTGAGCAACTAACCGATCGCTGCAGCTGTACATAGCCCATCTGTAAATAGCCCATCCAATCTACCTACCTCATCCCCATATTGTTTTTATTTACTTTTCTGCTCTTTTGCACACCAGTATCACTACTTGCACATCACCATCTGCACATCTATCACTCCATTGATAATTAGCTAAATTGTAATTACTTGCTATTATGGCCGATTTATTGCCTTACAGTGAGGGAAAAAAGTATTTGATCCCCTGCTGATTTTGTACATTTGCCCACTGACAAAGAAATGATCAGTCTATAATTTTAATGGTTTATTTGAACAGTGAGAGACAGAATAACAACAAAAAATCCAGAAAAACCCATGTCAAAAATGTTATAAATTGATTTGCATTTTAATGAGGGAAATAAGTATTTGACCCCTCTGCAAAACATGACTTAGTACTTGGTGGTAAAACCCTTGTTGGCAATCACAGAGGTCAGACGTTTCTTGTAGTTGGCCACCAGGTTTGCACACATCTCAGGAGGGATTTTGTCCTCCTCTTTGCAGATCTTCTCCAAGTCATTAAGGTTTCGAGGCTGACGTTTGGCAACTCGAACCTTCAGCTCCATCCACAGATTTTCTATGGGATTAAGGTCTGGAGACTGGCTAGGCCACTCCAGGACCTCAATGTGCTTCTTCTTGAGCCACTCCTTTGATGCCTTGGCCGTGTGTTTTGGGTCATTGTCATGCTGGAATACCCATCCACGACCCTACTCAGGAAATAGTATTCATTTCGTCAGCAAAAATAGTGACAAAAATATTAGTTAAACACTTATATTTCTGTGGCGAAACTATGACTAAATAGACCCTATAGTCAGATCTATAACTGGGTACTATAACTAAACAAAAATTATTTTTCATTTCAGTTGACTTAAATGAGACGGAATTATCTCGGTGACTAAAATCTGACCGCTAAGTGGACTGGACAAGAGTTTTTGGAGAGATTGTGAGCTTTTCAGTGATAAGCACAATTAATATAAACAGCACAGAAGCACAGCTCTGTTCAGCAATGGGAAGGACGCACCACACCTGCCACATACAGTCTAGCCTACACCAGCTGCTGAGCTGTAGGTGAGCAAGCAATGAGTGTTAGCAGACAGGCAACGCTTGAAAAGAGAATTATCTAATAAAGGTAAATGAATCAATAAACCATGATGAATTATTAGTCATACAGCAGGGTTAATGAATAATCAATGTAATGATCAATGTAGGGATCGATTAGTCTGATTAGTTCCGGAAAGTCCAGGAACCACTGGAGAGGGAAAGAAATGTGTTAGGAGCCAGGATGCCATTAGGAGGGACAGCAGGAAACAGATGGTCAAGGGAGTAAAAGCTTCAGAACCTTGAAGGAAAGGAACGGGCTGAGCCAGAAGGTGATAAACAGTGTGAGAAGTTTATGGGGGTTGCAGGTCACCAACGGATTGTGTGTAAATGCATGTGCGTAAGTAAGCAAGAACTATATAATGACTGTTTTGTAATCCTGACGGCAGAACGTTCTCTGAATAAAGCTACAGAAACCTTTTGCAGAAAGCTGAGTCCTTGCCTAATTATTTTAACCCATTGTCTTACAAACCTTGGGCATTAGTCAAGGCGAATTTATTATTGATTATTATCATCAAGATATAAAATTCCTTTAACAATTGGTCCTTCGAGCCGGATTTCAAACTGCCGCTGTCGTTCCGAGGAGACACGGAAACCGTGCGGATGAAATATCCGTAAATCAAAGACCTGGCCCTTTACTGTGGGTTCTTCACAGGCCGGTGGCAAACTAGTACGCGACAGAGGTGGTGACGAGATTCAACGAACATTGAAAAACTCAGCTGCAAATAACAAGGTTAGTAAGCTTTATTCATTGTTTTGGGGAATAGCACCTGTATGATTACATTAAATAAGGAATGAGTGGTACACCTGTGTGTCTGCGTTGCATGATGAGTGATACACCTGTAGGTCTGCATTACATGATGAAATGAGGAATACACCGGTATGTCTGCATTGCATGATGGAATAAGGGACACAATTGGGTGTTGGCATTAAATGAGGAAACGATTGATGTGAGAGTGAAAGGCAGGAGCAAGTAGAGGATTTTAATGTACTCTGGGTGTTAGACGCTGGAACTATCCGGAAGGGAGTTTGTATCTAGTGACCTGTCTTTATAAGTTTGCGTGGAGAAAAATCGGTTTTAAAGGGAACCAAGTATTCTGTGCAAATGGAAGATAGGAATCAGGTATAAATCCAAACAGGAGGAGGAGGGGTCCGAAATGACTCCACGGTATCTGTGGCCACTACCAATATAAACTAGCTAAATGTTGAGTACCTAAAACGTAAAATTGGTGGAAAGACATTGGCCGGAAACGTAAATTGGAAGGCGAAATATATTAATATAATTATGAGGGAGGACAGACATGATTACATTAATATAGGTCGCCTGTCTAAATACGTCTAGGAGGGGATGGTCAGATCTTCCGGAGGCGCAACCTAGGTCTGATTATCCATGGGAGGAGGGAGACCTAATATGGCGGAGTGAGATACAGATATTATTGTCAATTACATGAAGCAACAGATAAATAGGCTGTTAACTAGGGCTTTACGACCCCTGGAAGATAGTTTATAGTTGCATACGTATGCGACCTAATGTCCGATCAAAAGTCACCGCTATAGATAAAGTTTCAAGAAGGAGATACACATAGATTGTACAACACATAGACACATTGGGAAGTTTCCACAAGGGTAAGAGGATAATTGCGTGTGAGATGGATAATGGATCTATCAAAAGTCATGAAAGAAATTATTCTGGGACCCTAGAGGAAATTACCAGTAGGACATTGACAAAGGAAAATACAGCACACACATAGAGGTCAATAGCAAGTACACACAGATTGTAATTGAATCAGAGTTTTATAAATTAAAGCACATAGAATAAAAGATGGATTATTCGTAAGAACCTTAAACTTTCTAAATTTCTAGATTGGGGGAAGAAGCAGAATAAATACGAGTGTACTTTAAGTTAGGGCTAGGGGGCAGTATTGACACGGCCGGATAAAAAACGTACCCGATTTAATCTGGTTACTACTCCTGCCCAGTAACTAGAATATGCATATAATTATTGGCTTTGGATAGAAAACACCCTAAAGTTTCTAAAACTGTTTGAATGGTGTATGTGAGTATAACAGAACTCAAATGGCAGGCCAAAACCTGAGAAGATTCCATGCAGGAAGTGGCCTGTCTGACAAGTTGTGTTTCATCTTGGCTCTTTTTATTGAAGACTGAGGATCTTTGCTCTAACGTGACACTTCCTACGGCTCCCATAGGCTCTCAGAGCCCGGGAAAAAGCTGAACGATATCGAGGCAGGCTCTGGCTGAAACACATTATCGCTTTTGGCAAGTGGCCGATCAGGGTACTATGGGCTTAGGCGCATGCCCGAGTCGACCCCATGCTTTATTTTCTTTCGTCTGTTTACCTAAACGCAGATTCCCGGTCGGAATATTATCGCTTTTTTTATGAGAAAAATGGCATAAAAATTGATTTTAAACAGCGGTTGACATGCTTCGAAGTACGGTAATGGAATATTTAGAAATGTTTTGTCATGAATTGCGCCATGCTCGTCACCCTTATTTACCCTTTCGGATAGTGTCTGGAACGCACGAACAAAACGCCGCTGTTTGGACATAACTATGGATTATTTTGAACCAAACCAACATTTGTTATTGAAGTAGAAGTCCTGGGAGTGCATTCTGACGAAGACAGCAAAGGTAATAACATTTTTCTTATAGTAAATCTGACTTTGGTGAGTGCTAAACTTGCCGGGTGTCTAAATAGCTAGCCCTGTGATGCCGGGCTATCTACTGAGAATATTGCAAAATGTGCTTTCACCGAAAAGCTATTTTAAAATCGGACATATCGAGTGCATAGAGGAGTTCTGTATCTATAATTCTTAAAATAATTGTTATGCTTTTTGTGAACGTTTATCGTGAGTAATTTAGTAAATTCACAGGCAGTGTTCGGTGGGAATGCTAGTCACATGCTAATGTAAAAAGCTGGTTTTTGATATAAATATGAACTTGATTGAACAAAACATGCATGTATTGTATAACATAATGTCCTAGGGTTGTCATCTGATGAAGATCATCAAAGGTTAGTGCTACATTTAGCTGTGGTTTGGGTTTATGTGACATTATATGCTAGCTTGAAAAATGGGTGTCTGATTATTTCTGGCTGGGTACTCTGCTGACATAGTCTAATGTTTTGCTTTCGTTGTAAAGCCTTTTTGAAATCGGACAGTGTGGTTAGATTAACGAGAGTCTTGGCTTTAAAATGGTGTAAAATAGTCATATGTTTGAAAAATTTAAGTTTTTGCATTTTTGAGGTTTTTGAATAACGCGCCACGGGATTACACTGGCTGTTGAGTAGGTGGGACGCCTAGCCCATAGAGGTTAACAACATGGGTAGTAAATCCTCTAAGGAGATCCCGGTATTGACGGGAGATTAACGTTTTATGCTGGGAAAAGATAAGAGGAACATTTATTTTGGCCCGAAATGGAGGAAGAAATACGATTTTGATGGATGTTTAAATGTTGAAAGATTGGAATTAATGGTAAAACAAATACATAGGGTCTGTGGGGATAAGACAGAGAAGCAGCGCACAGAGGGCCTTGACATCGCTCGGGTATGGCTGGCAGAAGCTAGAAAGAGAGCGGAGGGGGCCAAGAATAAGGGAGTTACTAAGAATGAAGGTTTGGGTAGCCAGGAGCAGACCGAGAGGACTCCCACGGCTCCCACAGAGACACCATCTAAACCCAAATTATACCCCTCCCTGGCTGACCAGGGGTGGCGGGAGAACCCAGATAACGAGGTGGTGGTAGTGAGACGGAGGCAACCACATCAAGTACCCGTACCAATACCCCCTCCCCCATATGCTGATCCTCAGGGAGCCAAGGGAGGTAGAGAGGAAGAGACACAGGGAGGAGGACAGGATTTAGCCACTTTATTGAAAAAGTGGATAGAAACGAAAGGAGCAGAGTATTTGATGGCCACTCTAGGAGAGATTGCAGGGAATGGTAGAGGTGACAAAAGAGAACAGAATAGCAGGAAAGGAGAGAAAGAGGAATACAAGTGTTTCAATTGTCACAAGCTAGGACACCTTGCTAGGCAGTGTAAAGCACCGTGTAACTGCTGCAGGGAGGAAAACCATTATGGTAGAGATTGTAACAAAAACAGAGACAAGCAAGGCCAGAGAGGGAGTAGAGACAGATACAAAGAGACGGTCAGGTGCCCCCAGCCAGACTCAGAGGAGGAGGAGGATGGGGCAGGACTAACTATGGAGAGCGGGGGAACAGACACTAGTGAGGGGAAGGACGATTTTCAGAATTTAGTTATAAACAGCGATTGTGAAGTTTTTGAATTGGCTACAATCGTCACCAACGGATTGTGTGTAAATGCATGTGCGTAAGTAAGCAAGAACTATATAATGACTGTTTTGTAATCCTGACGGCAGAACGTTCTCTGAATAAAGCTACAGAAACCTTTTGCAGAAAGCTGAGTCCTTGCCTAATTATTTTAACCCATTGTCTTACAAACCTTGGGCATTAGTCAAGGCGAATTGATTATTGATTATTATCATCAAGATATAAAATTCCTTTAACAACGCTCCGGCTAACCAGTCTTCTAGTTACATCCCCTTTGCATCTTCTTTGGGATCAGTGTACAGGACGGTTGAGCTAACGTTGGCTAATGCGATTAGCATGCGGTTGAAAGTAACAAGAACATTTCCCAGGACATAGACATATCTGATATTGGCAGAAAGCTTAAATTCTTGTTAATATAACTGCACTGTCCAATTTACAGTAGCTATTACAGTGAAAGAATACCATGCTATTGTTTGAGGAGAGTGCACATGTAACAGGGTTGTAACAGTATAGCTTCCGTCCCTCTCCTCGCCTTGAACCAGGGACCCTCTGCACACATCAACAACTGACACCCACGAAGCATCGTTACCCATCGCGTCACAAAAGCCACGGCCCTTGCAGAGCAAGGGGAACAACTACTTCAGGTCTCAGAGCGAGTGACGTCACCCGATTGAAACGCTATTAGCACGCACCACCGCTAACTAACGAGCCATTTCACATCGGTTACACTCACCCCCCTTTTGACCTCCTCCTTTTCCACAGCAACCAGTGATCCGGGTCAACAGCATCAATGTAACAGTATTGCTTCCGTCCCACTCCTCGCCTCAACCTGGGCTTGAACCAGGGACCCTCTGCACAGATCAAAAACTGACACCCACAAAGCATCATTACCCATCGCACCACAAAAAACGCGGCATGGGCTGACAACGAGGACGAAGGCACCACGCCATGGGAAAGGCAAGAGGAAAAGAGGAATACATAGGAAACTCACAGCAGCAGACTGGACTGGTGAGTGCAAACAGGCCTTTAGTCAGTTGAAACAAGCTCTCCTCGATCAGGTCATGCTAGCCCACCCCTGATTTTAGTAGACCTTTCTTGCTGTCTGTAGACGCATCTAGTAATGGATTAGGTGCTGTCCTCTCCCAGGTGCCAGAGGATAGGTCTGCAGCCAGACCCGTAGCATTCGCTAGCAAATCACTTACTTATGCACAGTCAAATTATCCTGCCCATAGGTTAGAGTTTTTTGCTTTACGCTGGGCCGTCTGTGAGAAGTTTAGTCATTGGCTAAGGGGCAAGCCTTTTACTGTATGGACAGACAACAACCCATTAACGTACATCCTATCCAAGCCCAAATTGGACGCCTGTGAACAGAGATGGGTTGCTAAACTCGCTCCATTCGAGTTTGACATCAAGTACATCCCCAGTCCCAAAAATCCCATTGCTGATGCACTCAGTAGACAGCCATTTGTGCAGCCGAGCGCTCTCCACCGCATCACAAGGGTTCCATACAAGGCCTTGCTGGAAGAAGCTGCGGGAGTCCGTGCTGAGAAGGTGCAAGATGTGTTCCGCTGGTCGAACCACCCATTCGACCTCGAAAGCTGCTCACCGTCAATTTGAGGCAGATGCCCGTGAAAATTGTCATGGACTGCCACACTACCTCCTATCCTTCTCCTGGTTCTCTGTCAAAGGAAGCGGTGTCAGCAGTCCTGAGGTCGCAAGGGGAGGCTGGTCTACAGAACTGTGCGCTGCTACTGCCTCAGCTCACTCAGTCACTGGTGCCATCTGAGATGTCAGATGTGAGAGTGCTATCCCGTGACGACCTGATATCAAAGCAGCGCCAGGATGACGCACTCGCCAGAGTTGTCTTCTACGTGGACAGGGGCCGTAGACCTTCTAGGAGGGAACGTGGCCACGAACCACTCAAGGCTCTGCGGATTCTGAAGACCTGGGAGAAGCTCACTCTGAAAATGGGTGTACTATATCGTGTTACCAAAAGTTTGCTGTCAAGGAAGAAGATGTACCAGTATGTAGTACCCACCTCAATGAGGGAGCGGTAGTTTTGAAGGGTGAAGCTGGTCATCAGGGGCAACAGCGGACGTTGTACTTGACGAGACAGAGGTTCTTCTGGCATGGTCTGGAGTCGGATGTCAGAGAGTATGTCAAGGCCAGAGCTCCACTGGAGAACATCATCACGACTGAGCCCCTCGAGTTGGTGTGCGTGGACTTCTGGTCTGCTGAAGACTCCAACAACAAGTCCTTGGATGTTCTGGTCGTCACTGATAATTTTACTAAGATGGTCCATGCCTCCGAACCAATCAGCTAAAGCAGTGGCACTTCAGCTGTGGAACAACATCTTCTGTGTGTATGGTTTTCCTCGTCGTATCCACTCTGACCAAGGGGCCAACTTTGAAAGTAAATTGATTGCTGAGTTGTTGAGTGCTGCAGGAGTCCAGAAGTCGCACACAACTCCCTACCATCCGATGGGGAACGGGGGAGTCGAAAGGTTCAATAGAACACTGGGAAACATGATCAGGGCTTTACCTACGAGAGCGAAGCACAGGTGGCCCCAGAAGCTGAAGTCGTTGACCTTCGCCTAAAACTGTACAGTCCATGAAACCACGGGCCACGCCCCTTTCCAGTTGATGTTTGGGAGAACCCCACGTCTGCCTGTCGACACGATGTTTGATACTGTGCTGCAAGACTCAGAGGTTGTAGACTATGACGAGTACATAAAGTCCCTGACGAGAGACCTGAGGGAGGCCATGGAGACAGTACAGGTGTCGGCAACCAAACAGCTGAAGAGGCATGCGGGCCTCTACAACAGGAAGATCAGAGGAGCTCCAGTGGAGGTCGGTGATCGGGTGCTGCTGGCGAATAAGGGTGAACGTGGAAAGAGGAAGCTGGCGGATCATTGGGAGAACAACCTCTATATTGTTACGGAGACGAATAGTGACATCCACATCTTCAAGATACAGAACATGTCGACTGGAGAGAACGGTCCACCGTAATCTGATAATGCCTGTAAACTTCTTGCCTCTCCCTGACACTGCCTTGGAGACACCAAAATACGGGAGACCGTGAGGATCCGAGTGAGGAGATGGAGGACTCATCCATGAACGATATACCAGAAATGGACATCGGTGAGAGGACTAGTGTGTGGGTATCAGAACAGACCTCGGGGGAAGCACAGCCGGAGCACTCTGAAAAAGAAACCGCAGATGTGCTGGAAGATAGGCCACTGACGAGGGACCCTCAGAACTCACCACATTCTGAGGGTGCCACTGGTGGCACAAGCATGTCAGAGCTAACCTTTGGAGAAGAAATGTCCGAACCCTCTGAAGAAGAAAGGCATTCTGAAGATGCCGCTGGTAGCACAAGCTCCAGCAACAGTCACAGAACCCTTGACCTTGACTACCCACCGACTGTGGACAGTGACCCACCAGTGGTGGTTGTAGGTGAAAAGGTTAACCTCTCTAGGGCAGGCGGGACGAATTCGTCCCACCTACGTAACAGCCAGTTGAATCCTGTGGCGCGATTTTCAAATACTTTAAAAATCCTATTACTTCAATTTCTCAAACATATGACTATTTTACAGCTATTTAAAGACAAGACTCTCGTTAATCTAACCACACTGTCCGATTTCAAAAAGGCTTTACAACGAAAGCAAAACAATAGATTATGTCAGCAGAGTACCAAGCCAGAAATAATCAGACACCCATTTTTCAAGCTAGCATATAATGTCACAAAAACCCAGAAGACAGCTAAATGCAGCACTAACCTTTGATGATCTTCATCAGATGACACACCTAGGACATTATGTTATACAATACATGCATGTTTTGTTCAATCAAGTTCATATTTATATCAAAAAACAGCTTTTTACATTAGCATGTGACGTTACGAACTAGCATACCCCGCACCAACTTCCGGGGAATTTACTAACAATTTACTAAATTACTTACGATAAACGTTCACAAAAAGCATAACAATTATTTTAAGAATTATAGATACAGAACTCCTCTATGCACTCGATATGTCCGATTTTAAAATAGCTTTTTGGTGAAAGCACATTTTGCAATATTCTAAGTACATAGCCCGGCCATCACGGGCTAGCTATTTAGACACCCGGCAAGTTTAGCCTTCACCAAAATCAGATTTACTATTATAAAAGTTTGATTACTTTTTGTTGTCTTCGTCAGAATGCACTCCCAGGACTGCTACTTCAATAACAAATGTTGGTTTGGTCCAAAATAATCCATCGTTATATCCGAATAGCGGCGTTTTGTTAGTGCGTCCCAGACACTATCCGAAATGGTAAATCAGGGTCAATTCGTGACAAAAAAATTCTAAATATTCCAATACCGTACCTCGAAGCATGTCAACCGCTGTTTAAAATAAATTTTTATGCAATTTATCTCGTAAAAAAGCGATAATATTCCGACCGGGAATCTCCTTTTCAGCAAACAGAGGAAAAAACACAAAGACGGGGCGACCAGTGCACGCGCCTAATGCCCATTGTCCCTTGATCGGCCACTTGAGAAAGGCGATAATGTGTTTCAGCCTGGGGCTGGGATGACGACATTCAGGTTTTTCCCGGGCTTTGAGAGCCTATTGGAGCCGTGGGAAGTGTCACGTTACCGCAGAGATCCTTTGTAATTGAATGAGATGTCAAAGAAAGACAATAAATGGTCAGACAGGCCACTTCCTGTAAAGGAATCTCTCAGGTTTTGACCTGCCATTTGAGTTCTGTTATACTCACAGACACCATTCAAACAGTTTTAGAAACTTTGGAGTGTTTTCTATCCAAAGCCAATAATTATATGCATATTCTAGTTACTGGGCAGGAGTAGTAACCAGATTAAATCGGGTACGTTTTTTATCCAGCCGTGTCAATACTGCCCCCTATCCCTAACAGGTTAAACGTAATGATAACTCTGTTAGGACTGTCAGGTCAGCGGCTGGTTGGGTTAGGAAACGCCCCAGTGAGACTCATAGAGACTAATGCAGACACTGAGGGTTTTTCATACAGAATTCATTAGAATACCTGTGTGGGTGTAGGATTAGAATCCAAGTCTGTAGCCCATTTTTATTTTTAACTTTCGAGAGACCCCATGGAGGTCATGGGTCAAAGGTCAAGTACGCCAAGGTTTTTCTGTCTGAGGTTCTTATTGTCACTGAGTGTACTGGAGATGTAACAGTCATGTTTTCCTACGGGGTCTTTGAATTTCCCTAGTTCTCTTTGGAGAATAGTCTTTGCACTGGAATATTTGGTGACATATGTATTGCAAGGTATTGCATACCTCATTTTGTTTCTATTATATTATGCAAGTGTAATTCAGCAGGGGAGAATGTAACAGGGTTGGTTATGTTTCCACTTGCCTCTAAAGAAAGGTGTATTTAATGTTCAAGCATTCTTATTGGTTGGTTCAACTCTGATGACAATAAGGCTTGTTGTGATTGGCCCCGCTTGCAGATAGGGGGAGATCGCGAACGTCAGGTCTTCCCAGTATGAAAATGTGATGCAAGGGGTAGGTCACGTTCTGAATACTGTTTTATATTTTACAATGTGTACAAGTTTGCTGTACGTTACTGATTTATACATGTGTGGGTATATGGTACCTGTTAGGGATTGAGGGGCTTTCTGGGATGTGCTTTGGCATATGATTGCTGTAAATAAGTGTGTTAGCTAGCATGCTAGCATACACCGACATAATGGTCACATAAGCCCACTGCTAACACAGTTGTCTTCATGCTACAGATTTTACCATCGACAGCCATCAGTATCATTAAGCCCTGCACAACTAACGTGCTGTTTCCCATTTAACAACAGGAATAAATGATGCTCAACTGGGACCGCTGGCTGATGTGATTTATTAGGAGAAAACACAACGCAAGGAGAGTACGATTTACATCTGTTACACACAATTTTGAACATGAAAAGTTATTAATAAACAAATTAGGCACATTTGGGCAGTCTTGATACAACATTTTCGACAGAAATGCAATGGTTCATTGGATCAGTCTACAACTTTGCACACACACCCACACACACACACACTGCTGCCATCTAGTGCTCAAAATCTAAATTGCACATGGGCTGGAATAATACATTATGGCCTTTCTCTTGCATTTCAAAGATGATGATACAAAGAAAATACAAAAGAACAGTTGGTTTTTCTTTGTATTATCTTTTACCAGATCTATTGTGTTATATTCTACTACATTCCGTTCAAATTTCCACAAACTTCAAAGTGTTTCCTTTCAAATGGTACCAAGAATATGCATATCCTTGCTTCAGGGCCTAAGCTACAGGCAGTTAGATTTGGGTATGTCATTTTACGCGAAAATGTTTAAAAAGGGGCGCATCCTTAGGAGGTTTTAAGAAACACAAGCTGCTTTACGAAATTAAAAGCAATCGCAGCGTTGAGTTTAATAGTTAAACAACAGTCTAGCTATGTTTTTCTCTCCCTTGAGGAGGCTATAGAAAAGTAGGCTGTGTTTTTATTTGTAGTCTCGCTCAAATCTCCGACATTTTGAATTTGAAATACAGGTACTGTAGCCAACTTAGCTAAGTCTCCCTCTTTTCCTCAGAGAAAACAGCCTCATTCTAGTCACCCTTCAAAAGACACGACCCATAATACCGCTACTACATTAGTTTTTTCTTCTATCGGGCATTGGCAGGTCGCACTTTATATTCATAAAGCATATCTCGGACGTTCTAAGCTAGGCTACTTGCTGACTTGTTTAGCCTACAGTCATGTTACCTCATCAGCTGGCTGTAGCTAACAGCCTGGGGTGCGTTCAGCAGTATGCAACGTTTTGGAACGTTCGGATACAAATATGCTACAGTATGTAGAACACAGCGGAATGTGCTGAGGGGAGGACGGCTCATAGTAATGGCTGGAACGGAGTCAATGGAATGCTAGAAACCACATGGAAACCAGATGGAAACCAGATGGAAACCAGATGGAAACCACATGGAAACCAGATGGAAACCACATGGAAACCACATGGAAACCAGATGGAAACCACATGGAAACCACATGGAAACCAGATGGAAACCAGATGGAAACCAGATGGAAACCACATGGAAACCACATGGAAACCAGATGGAAACCAGATGGAAACCAGATGGAAACCACATGGAAACCAGATGGAAACCAGATGGAAACCACATGGAAACCACATGGAAACCACATGGAAACCAGATGGAAACCACATGGAAACCAGATGGAAACCAGATGGAAACCACATGGAAACCAGATGGAAACCAGATGGAAACCACATGGAAACCACATGGAAACCACATGGAAACCAGATGGAAACCAGATGGAAACCACATGGAAACCAGATGGAAACCAGATGGAAACCACATGGAAACCAGATGGAAACCAGATGGAAACCACATGGAAACCACATGGAAACCACATGGAAACCAGATGGAAACCAGATGGAAACCAGATGGAAACCACATGGAAACCAGATGGAAACCACATGGAAACCACATGGAAACCAGATGGAAACCACATGGAAACCATATGGAATCCAGATGGAAACCAGATGGAAACCAGATGGAAACCACATGGAAACCACATGGAAACCAGATGGAAACCAGATGGAAACCAGATGGAAACCACATGGAAACCAGATGGAAACCACATGGAAACCACATGGAAACCAGATGGAAACCACATGGAAACCAGATGGAAACCAGATGGAAACCACATGTTTGATACCGTTCCATTGACTCCAGCAGCCTCCGCTGGTAGGACCTGCTGAAAATGGAATAACATCAGATATTTTTTAAATGTCATTTCACCTTTATTTAACCAGGTGGCCAGCTGAGAACAAGTCCTTTATTTAACCAGGTAGGCCAGTTGAGAACAAGTCCTTTATTTTACCAGGTAGGCTAGTAGAGAACAAGTCCTTTATTTAACCAGGTAGGCTAGTTGAGAACAAGTCCTTTATTTAACCAGGTAGGCTAGTTGAGAACAAGTCCTTTATTTAACCAGGTAGGCTAGTTGAGAACAAGTCCTTTATTTAACCAGGTAGGCTAGTTGAGAACAAGTCCTTTATTTAACCAGGTAGGCTAGTTGAGAACAAGTCCTTTATTTAACCAGGTATGCCAGCTGAGAACAAGTCCTTTATTTAACCAGGTAGGCCAGCTGAGAACAAGTCCTTTATTTAACCAGGTAGGCCAGTAGAGAACAAGTCCTTTATTTAACCAGGTAGGCTAGTTGAGAACAAGTCCTTTATTTAACCAGGTAGGCCAGCTGAGAACAAGTCCTTTATTTAACCAGGTAGGCCAGCTGAGAACAAGTCCTTTATTTAACCAGGTAGGCCAGTAGAGAACAAGTCCTTTATTTAACCAGGTAGGCTAGTTGAGAACAAGTCCTTTATTTAACCAGGTAGGCCAGCTGAGAACAAGTCCTTTATTTAACCAGGTAGGCTAGTAGAGAACAAGTCCTTTATTTAACCAGGTAGGCTAGTTGAGAACAAGTCCTTTATTTATCCAGGTAGGGTAGTTGAGAACAAGTCCTTTATTTAACCAGGTAGGCTAGTTGAGAACAAGTCCTTTATTTAACCAGGTAGGCTAGTTGAGAACAAGTCCTTTATTTAACCAGGTAGGCTAGTTGAGAACAAGTCCTTTATTTAACCAGGTAGGCTAGTTGAGAACAAGTCCTTTATTTAACCAGGTAGGCTAGTTGAGAACAAGTCCTTTATTTAACCAGGTAGGCTAGTTGAGAACAAGTCCTTTATTTAACCAGGTAGGCTAGTTGAGAACAAGTCCTTTATTTAACCAGGTAGGCTAGTTGAGAACAAGTCCTTTATTTAACCAGGTAGGCTAGTTGAGAACAAGTCCTTTATTTAACCAGGTAGGCTAGTTGAGAACAAGTCCTTTATTTAACCAGGTAGGCTAGTTGAGAACAAGTCCTTTATTTAACCAGGTAGGCTAGTTGAGAACAAGTCCTTTATTTAACCAGGTAGGCTAGTTGAGAACAAGTCCTTTATTTAACCAGGTAGGCCAGTTGAGAACAAGTCCTTTATTTAACCAGGTAGGCCAGTTGAGAACAAGTTCTCATTTGCAACTGTGACCTGGCCAAGATAAAGCAAAGCATTGAGACAAAAACACGGAGTTACACATGGGATAAACAAACGTACAGTCCAATAACACAATAGAAAAGCTGTATACAGTGTGTGCAAATGAAGTAAGGAGGTAAGGCAATAAATAGGCCATAGTGGCGAAGTAATTACAATTTAGCAAATTGACACTGGCGTGATAGATGTGCAGATGATGTGCAAGTAGAAATACTGGTGTGCAAATAGACTACATGGAATTCCTATCGACAACATTCCAGAAAGCTTTCAACTGAATGTAGCCATTCAGTAGCTTACTGAACGTAGCCATGGTAACATTACCAGTAGCCTACTGAATGTAGCCATGGTAACATTACCAGTAGCTTACTGAACGTAGCCATGGTAACATTACCAGTAGCCTACTGAACGTAGCCATGGTAACATTACCAGTAGTCTACTGAATGTAGCCATGGTAACATTACCAGTAGTCTACTGAATGTAACCATGGTAACATTACCAGTAGCTTACTGAACGTAGCCATGGTAACATTACCAGTAGCCTACTGAACGTAGCCATGGTAACATTACCAGTAGTTTACTGAACATAACCATGGTAACATTACCAGTAGTTTATTGACTGTAACCATAATTTACAAGTAGCATCCTGAATGTAACCATGGTAACATTACCAGTAGTCAATATGCAAATATTTGGTGGCACAGAAAGAAAGGAAAAGGGATAACAAGCTATTGATTTGATTTGATTTGATTCCTCCTGTCAAAACACTATAGATAATCCCTCTTGTTACTAGACTATATCTGACTGGGTAGATAATCCCTCTTGTTACTATATAGACTATATCTGACTGGGTAGATAATCCCTCTTGTTACTATATAGACTATATCTGACTGGGTAGATAATCCCTCTTGTTACTAGACTATATCTGACTGGGTAGATAATCCCTCTTGTTACTATATAGACTATATCTGACTGGGTAGATAATCCCTCTTGTTACTATATAGACTATATCTGACTGGGTAGATAATCCCTCTTGTTTCTAGACTATATCTGACTGGGTAGATAATCCCTCTTGTTACTAGACTATATCTGACTGGGTAGATAATCCCTCTTGTTACTATATAGACTATATCTGACTGGGTAGATAATCCCTCTTGTTACTATATAGACTATATCTGACTGGGTAGATAATCCCTCTTGTTACTAGACTATATCTGACTGGGTAGATAATCCCTCTTGTTACTATATAGACTATATCTGACTGGGTAGATAATCCCTCTTGTTACTAGACTATATCTGACTGGGTAGATAATCCCTCTTGTTACTATATAGACTATATCTGACTGGGTAGATAATCCCTCTTGTTACTAGACTATATCTGACTGGGTAGATAATCCCTCTTGTTACTATATAGACTATATCTGACTGGGTAGATAATCCCTCTTGTTACTATATAGACTATATCTGACTGGGTAGATAATCCCTCTTGTTTCTAGACTATATCTGACTGGGTAGATAATCCCTCTTGTTACTATATAGACTATATCTGACTGGGTAGATAATCCCTCTTGTTACTATATAGACTATATCTGACTGGGTAGATAATCCCTCTTGTTACTAGACTATATCTGACTGGGTAGATAATCCCTCTTGTTACTATATAGACTATATCTGACTGGGTAGATAATCCCTCTTGTTACTAGACTATATCTGACTGGGTAGATAATCCCTCTTGTTACTATATAGACTATATCTGACTGGGTAGATAATCCCTCTTGTTACTATATAGACTATATCTGACTGGGTAGATAATCCCTCTTGTTTCTAGACTATATCTGACTGGGTAGATAATCCCTCTTGTTACTAGACTATATCTGACTGGGTAGATAATCCCTCTTGTTACTATATAGACTATATCTGACTGGGTAGATAACCCCTCTTGTTACTATATAGACTATATCTGACTGGGTAGATAATCCCTCTTGTTACTATATAGACTATATCTGACTGGGTAGATAATCCCTCTTGTTACTATATAGACTATATCTGACTGGGTAGATAATCCCTCTTGTTACTATATAGACTATATCTGACTGGGTAGATAATCCCTCTTGTTACTAGACTATATCTGACTGGGTAGATAATCCCTCTTGTTACTATATAGACTATATCTGACTGGGTAGATAATCCCTCTTGTTACTATATAGACTATATCTGACTGGGTAGATAATCCCTCTTGTTACTATATAGACTATATCTGACTGGGTAGATAATCCCTCTTGTTACTAGACTATATCTGACTGGGTAGATAATCCCTCTTGTTACTAGACTATATCTGACTGGGTAGATAATCCCTCTTGTTACTATATAGACTATATCTGACTGGGTAGATAATCCCTCTTGTTACTAGACTATATCTGACTGGGTAGATAATCCCTCTTGTTTCTAGACTATATCTGACTGGGTAGATAATCCCTCTTGTTACTAGACTATATCTGACTGTGTAGATAATCCCTCTTGTTACTATATAGACTATATCTGACTGGGTAGATAATCCCTCTTGTTACTATATAGACTATATCTGACTGGGTAGATAATCCCTCTTGTTACTAGACTATATCTGACTGGGTAGATAATCCCTCTTGTTACTATATAGACTATATCTGACTGGGTAGATAATCCCTCTTGTTACTAGACTATATCTGACTGGGTAGATAATCCCTCTTGTTACTATATAGACTATATCTGACTGGGTAGATAATCCCTCTTGTTTCTAGACTATATCTGACAGGGTAGATAATCCCTCTTGTTTCTAGACTATATCTGACTGGGTAGATAATCCCTCTTGTTACTATATAGACTATATCTGACTGGGTAGATAATCCCTCTTGTTACTAGACTATATCTGACTGGGTAGATAATCCCTCTTGTTACTAGACAATATCTGACTGGGTAGATAATCCCTCTTGTTTCTAGACTATATCTGACTGGGTAGATATTCCCTCTTGTTACTTTATAGACTATATCTGACTGGGTAGATAATCCCTCTTGTTACTATATAGACTATATCTGACTGGGTAGATAATCCCTCTTGTTACTATATAGACTATATCTGACTGGGTAGATAATCCCTCTTGTTACTATATAGACTATATCTGACTGGGTAGATAATCCCTATTGTTTCTAGACTATATCTGACTGGGTAGATAATCCCTCTTGCCTCTAAACTACATGTGACTAGCTAAATAACTTTATTTTGAGTTAGTATGGACCGAGTGACTCAGACTTGAGCAATTGGACTCGAGCACAGGGGACTTGGGACTCGATACGGATTTGAGGTTTAGTAGTCCACTACATGACTGGGTGAAACAGTCCTTATCTGGAGGTTTAGTGACTCCACTACATGACTGGGTGAAACAGTCATTAGCCTCCGTTCTACTTTAGGACATCAGTGTGGCTGTGGCATCTAGAACGTTGATAAGTGTGGAAATGACGTGACTGAATGATACAGGTGTAACTCATGCTAGTGTACGGAGCTATCTGGCGTTTGTGCTACTCTTTCTCTCTCACTCAACTTGTGTGTGTCAGTTTGTTTTGTAACTAATGTGCAATATCTATGGAGGAGGAATTAGGAATTGACATGGCCAGATAATTCCTATATAATATTCTTCTTCTATATGTTTGTCATATTTCTGCGGTTGGGAAGAGAATAGGATGTGTTGCAGAAAAATATGTTGTTAGGACAAGACTACAGCTTATAGGATGTTAATTTGATCACTCTTTCGTTGCTGAACATTTTAAAAAGGCTTTGAAAGTTTAAAATGTCAGACTTGATTTTTCCTAAAGAAAAAATGTGTCCACCCCTACAAAAAATATCCATTAATTATAATCCACGCAATAATTCACATTTCCTGCTTCTGCAGGATTTTTTTCCTGCTGTAGCAAGCTGGTTCAATTTAAGATCCTACATATGTACAGTTGAAGTCAGAAGTTTACATACACTTAGGTTGGAGTCATTAAAACTCGTTTTTCAACCACTCCACACATTTTTTGTTAATTAACAAACTATAGTTTTGGCAAGTTTGTTAGGACACCTATTTTGTGCATGACACAAGTAATTTTTCCAACAATTATTTCACTTATAATTCACTGTATCACAATTCCAGTGGGTCAGAAGTTTAAATACACTAAGTTGACTGTGCCTTTAAACAGCTTAGAAAATTCCAGAAAATGATGTCATGGCTTTAGAAGCTTCTGATAGGCTAATTGACAACATTTTAGTCAATTGGAGGTGTACCTGTGGATGCATTTCAAGGCCTACCTTCAAACTCAGTGCCTCTTTGCTTGACATCATGGGAAAATCAAAAGAAATCAGCCAAGACCTCAGAAAAAAAATTGTAGACCTCCACAAGTCTGGTTCATCCTTGGGAGCAATTTCCAAACGCCTGAAGGTACCACGTTCATCTGTAAAAAAAAATAGTACGCAAGTATAAACACCATGGGACCACGCAGCCGTCATACCGCTCAGGAAGGAGACGCGTTCTGTCTCCTAGAGATGAACGTACTTTGGTGCGAAAAGTGCAAATCAATCCCAGAACAACAGCAAAGGACCTTGTGAAGATGCTGGAGGAAACTGGTACAAAAGTATCTATATCCACAGTAAAACGAGTCCTATATCGACATAAACTGCAACTGCACATGGGGACAAAGATCATACTATTTGGAGAAATGTCCTCTGGTCTGATGAAACAAATATAGAACTTTTTGGCCATAATGACCATCGTTATGTTTGGACGAAAAAAGGGGGTTAAATAATAAACAAGTAATTGGTTGAGTGAAGCCAGGTGTGATAAGACAAAGACAGAACAAATGGAAAATGAAAAGTGGATCGGCGGTGGCTAGAAAGCCGGTGACGTCGACCGCCAAAGCCGCCCGACGCCGGAGAGGGACCGACTTTGGCGGAAGTCGTGACGCAGAATTCACCCAATGTATTGTGGGAAGCTTGTGGAAGGCTACCCGAAACGTTTGACTCAAGTTAAACAATTTACAGGCAATGCTACCAAATACTAATTGAGTGTATGTAAACTTCTGACCCACTGGGAATGTGATGAAAGAAATAAATACAGAAATAAATAATTCTCTCTACGATTATTCTGACATTTCACATTCTTAAAATAAACTGGTGATCCTAACTGACCTAAAACAGGGAATTTTTACTAGGATTAAATGTCAGGAATTGTGGAAACTAAGTTGAAATGTATTTGGCTAAGGTGTATGTAAACTTCCGACCTTAACTGTATGTATGTTTGTGCACATGGATGTCAGTGATTTATGTTGACTATACGAGGCAATACAAATCTGATGTGATTAAAATTTGACTAATTTGAAAGAGCATTTAGTTGACTAATGTAGCCCATTGTTTCTGTCATTTTTACAATAATTAGACTAAATCACTATTCAAATGACAAAAATGTGACAAAAACTTAATGATATTTTAGTCGACATGACTAAACTAAGGCCTAGATTCAAGTTCCACCCCCAACGCCGCCAAAACAACCAAAATGCAGATGTCAGCTAAAGCGGATCTGACTGAATAGAGCCCTAAATCCCCCCCAAAAAGGGTGCCAAAATGAACACTGCCAGGTCCCCAGGCCTTAGAGTTTCAGCTGTTTGCCCTGCTCAGCCCCAGGTCCCCAGGTAAGCAGGCCTTAGAGTTTCAGCTGTATGCCCTGCTCAGCCCCAAGGTAACCAGGTAACCAGGCCTTAGAGTTTCAGCTGTTTTCCCTGCTCAGCCCCAGGTCCCCAGGTCCCCAGGTCCCCAGGTCCCCAGGCCTTAGAGTTTCAGCTGTTTGCCCTGCTCAGCCCCAGGTCCCCAGGTCCCCAGGCCTTAGAGTTTCAGCTGTTTGCCCTGAACAGCCCCAGGTAACCAGGCCTTAGAGTTTCAGCTGTTTGCCCTGCTCAGCCCCAGGTCCCCAGGTCCCCAGGCCTTAGAGTTTCAGCTGTTTGCCCTGCTCAGCCCCAGGTCCCCAGGTCCCCAGGCCTTAGAGTTTCAGCTGTTTGCCCTGAACAGCCCCAGGTAACCAGGCCTTCGAGTTTCAGCTGTTTACCCTGCTCAGCCCCAAGGTAACCAGGCCTTAGAGTTTCAGCCGTTTGCCCTGCTCAGCCCCAGGTCCCCAGGCCTTAGAGTTTCAGCTGTATGCCCTGCTCAGCCCCAGGTAACCAGGTAACCAGGCCTTAGAGTTTCAGCTGTTTACCCTGCTCATCCCCAGGTCCCCAGGTTCCCAGGCCTTAGAGTTTCAGCTGTTTGCCCTGCTTAGCCCCAGGTAACCAGGCCTTAGAGTTTCAGCTGTATGCCCTGCTCAGCCCCAGGTAACCAGGCCTTAGAGTTTCAGCTGTATGCCCTGCTCAGCCCCAGGTCCCCAGGTCCCCAGGCCTTAGAGTTTCAGCTGTTTGCCCTGCTTAGCCCCAGGTCCCCAGGTCCCCAGGTCCCCAGGCCTTAGAGTTTCAGCTGTTTGCCCTGCTCAGCCCCAGGTCCCCAGGTCCCCAGGTCCCCAGGCCTTAGAGTTTCAGCTGTTTGCCCTGCTCAGCCCCAAGGTAACCAGGCCTTATAGTTTCAGCTGTTTGCCCTGCTCATCCCCAGGTCCCCAGGTCCCCAGGTCCCCAGGTCCCCAGGCCTTAGAGTTTCAGCTGTTTGCCCTGCTCAGCCCCAGGTCCCCAGGTCCCCAGGTCCCCAGGTCCCCAGGTCCCCAGGTCCCCAGGCCTTAGAGTTTCAGCTGTTTGCCCTGCTCAGCCCCAGGTCCCCAGGTCCCCAGGTCCCCAGGTCCCCAGGTCCCCAGGCCTTAGAGTTTAAGCTGTTTGCCCTGCTCAGCCCCAGGTCCCCAGTTCCCCAGGCCTTATAGTTTCAGCTGTTTGCCCTGCTCAGCCCCCAGGTCCCCAGGTCCCCAGGTCCCCAGTTCCCCAGGCCTTAGAGTTTCAGCTGTTTGCCCTGCTCAGCCCCAGGTCCCCAGCCATCAGCACTGGACTATATTTACCAGCTTCCTGGGTTACACCAGTCAGCCAGCCCACCGCAGCACCCTGCCTGCCCTGTTATCTAACCACCAACCCCCAGGTCTCTAGTCTCTGGGCTGAGAGAGGAGCCCCCCCAGGTCTCTAGTCTCTGGGCTGAGAGAGGACCCCCCCCAGGTCTCTAGTCTCTGGGCTGAGAGAGGAGCCCCCCCAGGTCTCTAGTCTCTGGGCTGAGAGAGGAGCCCCCCCAGGTCTCTAGTCTCTGGGCTGAGAGAGGACCCCCCCCCCAGGTATCTGGGCTGAGAGAGGACCCCCCCCAGGTCTCTAGTCTCTGGGCTGAGAGAGGACCCCCCCAGGTCTCTAGTCTCTGGGCTGAGAGAGGCCCCCCCCCAAGGTCTCTAGTCTCTGGGCTGAGAGAGGACCCCCCCCAGGTCTCTAGTCTCTGGGCTGAGAGAGGACCCCCCCAGGTCTCTAGTCTCTGGGCTGAGAGAGGACCCCCCCCTCCCTCCCAGGTCTCTAGTCTCTGGGCTGAGAGAGGACCCCCCCCCTCCCAGGTCTCTAGTCTCTGGGCTGAGAGAGGACCCCCCCCAGGTCTCTGGGCTGAGAGAGGACCCCCCCAGGTCTCTAGTCTCTGGGCTGAGAGAGGAGCCCCCCCCCCAGGTCTCTGGGCTGAGAGAGGACCCCCCCCAGGTCTCTAGTCTCTGGGCTGAGAGAGGAGCCCCCCCCCCAGGTCTCTAGTCTCTGGGCTGAGAGAGGAGCCCCCCCCCAGGTCTCTAGTCTCTGGGCTGAGAGAGGACCCCCCCCAGGTCTCTAGTCTCTGGGCTGAGAGAGGACCCCCACCCAGGTCTCTAGTCTCTGGGCTGAGAGAGGACCCCCCCCAGGTCTCTAGTCTCTGGGCTGAGAGAGGACCCCCCCAGGTCTCTAGTCTCTGGGCTGAGAGAGGAGCCCCCCCCCAGGTCTCTAGTCTCTGGGCTGAGAGAGGACCCCCCCCAGGTCTCTAGTCTCTGGGCTGAGAGAGGACCCCCCCCCAGGTCTCTAGTCTCTGGGCTGAGAGAGGACCCCCCCCCAGGTCTCTAGTCTCTGGGCTGAGAGAGGACCCCCCCCAGGTCTCTAGTCTCTGGGCTGAGAGAGGACCCCCCCCAGGTCTCTAGTCTCTGGGCTGAGAGAGGCCCCCCAGGTCTCTAGTCTCTGGGCTGAGAGAGGACCCCCCCCAGGTCTCTAGTCTCTGGGCTGAGAGAGGACCCCCCCCAGGTCTCTAGTCTCTGGGCTGAGAGAGGACCCCCCCCAGGTCTCTAGTCTCTGGGCTGAGAGAGGACCCCCCCCCAGGTCTCTAGTCTCTGGGCTGAGAGAGGACCCCCCCTCCCAGGTCTCTAGTCTCTGGGCTGAGAGAGGACCCCCCCCCCAGGTCTCTAGTCTCTGGGCTGAGAGAGGACCCCCCCCTAGGTCTCTAGTCTCTGGGCTGAGAGAGGAGCCCCCCCAGGTCTCTAGTCTCTGGGCTGAGAGAGGACCCCCCCCAGGTCTCTAGTCTCTGGGCTGAGAGAGGACCCCCCCTCCCAGGTCTCTAGTCTCTGGGCTGAGAGAGGACCCCCCCCCTCCCAGGTCTCTAGTCTCTGGGCTGAGAGAGGAGCCCCCCCAGGTCTCTAGTCTCTGGGCTGAGAGAGGACCCCCCAGGTCTCTAGTCTCTGGGCTGAGAGAGGACCCCCCCCCAGGTCTCTGGGCTGAGAGAGGAGCCCCCCCCCAGGTCTCTGGGCTGAGAGAGGAGCCCCCCCAGGTCTCTAGTCTCTGGGCTGAGAGAGGACCCCCCAGGTCTCTAGTCTCTGGGCTGAGAGAGGACCCCCCCCAGGTCTCTTTTCTCTGGGCTGAGAGAGGACCCCCCCCCCCAGGTCTCTGGGCTGAGAGAGGACCCCCCCCCAGGTCTCTGGGCTGAGAGAGGAGCCCCCCCCCAGGTCTCTGGGCTGAGAGAGGAGCCCCCCCAGGTCTCTAGTCTCTGGGCTGAGAGAGGAGCCCCCCCCTCCCAGGTCTCTTGTCTCTGGGCTGAGAGAGGACCCCCCCAGGTCTCTAGTCTCTGGGCTGAGAGAGGACCCCCAGGTCTCTAGTCTCTGGGCTGAGAGAGGACCCCCCCCAGGTCTCTAGTCTCTGGGCTGAGAGAGGAGCCCCCCCCAGGTCTCTAGTCTCTGGGCTGAGAGAGGAGCCCCCCCAGGTCTCTGGGCTGAGAGAGAGCCCCCCCCAGGTCTCTGGGCTGAGAGAGGAGCCCCCCAGGTCTCTGGGCTGAGAGAGGAGCCATTTTGCTGCCATAGTAAACACACGGCGGACTGTCTGTCACATGAGAAGACAGGGAGGACCGCGGAGATATTATTAGCAGCAAGAATGTACACAGTGGCCTCATGGCAAGGCCAACTAACGTAGGCAGGCACAGGTCTGAAACCTCACAGAACCTCTTCTCCACTCGGAAACTTTAACACGTTTGCTGAAGTGACATTTGTGAACGTGAGGAGGAAATTGTTTTCAGGGTTTTGTTTTTTTTTGTGACTGAGCTTTTTCCGATTCCCCAAGATTCAGACTCTCTGCCACGAGGCTGTGGATCGAAGTTCCAGACTGAGGAGAGGTAAGCTGGAGGACCCCTCCACCATGAGGCCAGTGAGATAACTATAGATAAATCATCTTCAAAGAAATAATAATGTGGCAAAAGTCATTGATGTCTGGTTATACATCTGATCTGACCGTAGTTATAGATCTGATCTGATCTGACTGTAGTTATAGATCTGATCTGATCTGACTGTAGTTATACATCTGATCTGACCGTAGTTATAGATCTGATCTGATCTGACTGTAGTTATAGATCTGATCTGATCTGACTGTAGTTATACATCTGATCTGACCGTAGTTATACATCTGATCTGATCTGACTGTAGTTATAGATCTGATCTGACCGTAGTTATAGATCTGATCTGATCTGACTGTAGTTATACATCTGATCTGATCTGACTGTAGTTATACATCTGATCTGACTGTAGTTATACATCTGATCTGACTGTAGTTATAGATCTGATCTGACTGTAGTTATACATCTGATCTGACTGTAGTTATACATCTGATCTGATCTGACTGTAGTTATACATCTGATCTGATCTGACTGTAGTTATACATCTGATCTGACTGTAGTTATACATCTGATCTGACTGTAGTTATAGATCTGATCTGACTGTAGTTATACATCTGATCTGACTGTAGTTATAGATCTGATCTGACTGTAGTTATACATCTGATCTGACTGTAGTTATAGATCTGATCTGACTGTAGTTATACATCTGATCTGACTGTAGTTATAGATCTGATCTGACTGTAGTTATACATCTGATCTGACTGTAGTTATAGATCTGATCTGACTGTAGTTATACATCTGATCTGACTGTAGTTATAGATCTGATCTGACTGTAGTTATACATCTGATCTGACTGTAGTTATAGATCTGATCTGACTGTAGTTATAGATCTGATCTGACTGTAGTTATACATCTGATCTGACTGTAGTTATAGATCTGATCTGACTGTAGTTATAGATCTGATCTGACTGTAGTTATAGATCTGATCTGACTGTAGTTATACATCTGATCTGACTGTAGTTATAGATCTGATCTGACTGTAGTTATAGATCTGATCTGACTGTAGTTATACATCTGATCTGACTGTAGTTATACATCTGATCTGACTGTAGTTATACATCTGATCTGACTGTAGTTATAGATCTGATCTGACTGTAGTTATAGATCTGATCTGACTGTAGTTATACATCTGATCTGACTGTAGTTATAGATCTGATCTGATCTGACTGTAGTTATACATCTGATCTGACTGTAGTTATAGATCTGATCTGACTGTAGTTATACATCTGATCTGACTGTAGTTATACATCTGATCTGACTGTAGTTATACATCTGATCTGACTGTAGTTATAGATCTGATCTGACTGTAGTTACACATCTGATCTGACTGTAGTTATAGATCTGATCTGACTGTAGTTATACATCTGATCTGACTGTAGTTATACATCTGATCTGACTGTAGTTATACATCTGATCTGACTGTAGTTATACATCTGATCTGACTGTAGTTATACATCTGATCTGACTGTAGTTATAGATCTGATCTGACTGTAGTTATACATCTGATCTGACTGTAGTTATACATCTGATCTGACTGTAGTTATACATCTGATCTGACTGTAGTTATAGATCTGATCTGATCTGACCGTAGTTATAGATCTGATCTGACTGTAGTTATACATCTGATCTGACTGTAGTTATACATCTGATCTGATCTGACTGTAGTTATAGATCTGATCTGACTGTAGTTATAGATCTGATCTGACTGTAGTTATAGATCTGATCTGATCTGACTGTAGTTATACATCTGATCTGACTGTAGTTATACATCTGATCTGACTGTAGTTATAGATCTGATCTGACTGTAGTTATAGATCTGATCTGACTGTAGTTATACATCTGATCTGACTGTAGTTATAGATCTGATCTGACTGTAGTTATACATCTGATCTGACTGTAGTTATACATCTGATCTGACTGTAGTTATAGATCTGATCTGACTGTAGTTATACATCTGATCTGACTGTAGTTATACATCTGATCTGACTGTAGTTATAGATCTGATCTGACTGTAGTTATAGATCTGATCTGATCTGACTGTAGTTATACATCTGATCTGACTGTAGTTATACATCTGATCTGACTGTAGTTATAGATCTGATCTGACTGTAGTTACACATCTGATCTGACTGTAGTTATACATCTGATCTGACTGTAGTTATAGATCTGATCTGACTGTAGTTATACATCTGATCTGACTGTAGTTATACATCTGATCTGATCTGACCGTAGTTATAGATCTGATCTGACTGTAGTTATACATCTGATCTGACTGTAGTTATAGATCTGATCTGACTGTAGTTATACATCTGATCTGACTGTAGTTATACATCTGATCTGACTGTAGTTATACATCTGATCTGATCTGACTGTAGTTATAGATCTGATCTGACTGTAGTTATAGATCTGATCTGATCTGACCGTAGTTATAGATCTGATCTGACTGTAGTTATACATCTGATCTGACTGTAGTTATAGATCTGATCTGACTGTAGTTATACATCTGATCTGACTGTAGTTATACATCTGATCTGACTGTAGTTATACATCTGATCTGACTGTAGTTATAGATCTGATCTGACTGTAGTTATACATCTGATCTGACTGTAGTTATAGATCTGATCTGACTGTAGTTATAGATCTGATCTGACTGTAGTTATACATCTGATCTGACTGTAGTTATACATCTGATCTGACTGTAGTTATAGATCTGATCTGACTGTAGTTATAGATCTGATCTGACTGTAGTTATACATCTGATCTGATCTGACTGTAGTTATAGATCTGATCTGACTGTAGTTATACATCTGATCTGACTGTAGTTATACATCTGATCTGACTGTAGTTATAGATCTGATCTGACTGTAGTTATACATCTGATCTGACTGTAGTTATACATCTGATCTGACTGTAGTTATACATCTGATCTGACTGTAGTTATAGATCTGATCTGACTGTAGTTATAGATCTGATCTGACCTGACTGTAGTTATACATCTGATCTGATCTGACTGTAGTTATAGATCTGATCTGACTGTAGTTATACATCTGATCTGACTGTAGTTATAGATCTGATCTGACTGTAGTTATAGATCTGATCTGACTGTAGTTATACATCTGATCTGACTGTAGTTATAGATCTGATCTGACTGTAGTTATACATCTGATCTGATCTGACTGTAGTTATAGATCTGATCTGACTGTAGTTATACATCTGATCTGACTGTAGTTATAGATCTGATCTGACTGTAGTTATACATCTGATCTGACTGTAGTTATAGATCTGATCTGACTGTAGTTATACATCTGATCTGACTGTAGTTATACATCTGATCTGACTGTAGTTATAGATCTGATCTGACTGTAGTTATACATCTGATCTGACTGTAGTTATAGATCTGATCTGACTGTAGTTATAGATCTGATCTGACTGTAGTTATAGATCTGATCTGACTGTAGTTATACATCTGATCTGACTGTAGTTATAGATCTGATCTGACTGTAGTTATAGATCTGATCTGACTGTAGTTACACATCTGATCTGACTGTAGTTACAGTACCGTTCAACAGTTTGGGGTCACTTAGAAATGTCCTTGTTGTTGAAAGAAAAGCACATTTCCTGTCCATTAAAATAACATCAAATTGATCAGAAATGCAGTGTAGACATTGTTAATGTTGTAAATGACTATTGTAGCTGGAAACGGCTGATTTTTAATGGAATATCTACATAGGCGTACAGAGGCCCATTATCAGCAACCATCACTCCTGTGTTCCAATGGCACGTTGTGTTAGCTAATCCAAGTTTATCATTTTAAAAGGCTAATTGATCATTAGAAAACCCTTTTGCAATTATGTTAACACAGCTGAGAAGTGTTGTTCTGATTAAAGAAGCAATAAAACTGGCCTTCTTTAGACTAGTTGAGTATCTGGAGCATCAGCATTTGTGGGTTCAGTTACAAGCTCAAAATGGCCAGAAACAAAATAACTTTTCTGAAGCTAGTCAGTCTATTCTTGTTCTGAGAAATTAAGGCTATTCCATGTGAGAAATTGCCAAGAAACTGAAGATCTCGTACAACGCTGTGTACTACTCCCTTCACAGAACAGCACAAACTGGCTCTAACCAGAATAGAAAGAGGAGTGGGAGGCCCCGGTGCACAACTGAGCAAGAGGACAAGTACATTAGATTGTCTAGTTTGAGAAACAGACACCTCACAAGTCCTCAACTGGCAGCTTCATTAAATAGTACCCGCAAAACACCAGTCTCAACGTCAACAGTGAAGAGGGGACTCCGGGATGCTGGCCTTCTAGGCAGAGTTGCAAAGAAAAAGCCGTATCTCAGACTGGCCAATAAAAGTTAAAGAACACAGACACTGGACAGAGGAACTCTGCCTAGAAGGCCGGCATCCCGGAGTCACCTCTTCACTGTTGACGTTGAGACTGGTGTTTTGCGGGTACTATTTTCAAAAACAAGGACATTTTCTAAGTGACCCCAAACTTTTGAACGGTAGTGTATACAGCTGGCTATAGTTATAAGTCTGTTTTTGTCGGGACATTTGATGAAGCTAATTTAACAGATTAGTTGGGTGAAAGATAGCCTGGTCGTGCCGTGCATCACTTCTCTCATGCTCCTTATTTATGACAACTAACCCTAATTTATTGGGGGTCAGGGTCATCCCTGTGTCTAATGTAGATCTATAGAGGGTATTTCTGTTGATTCTCCTATCGTTCATCTATAGATCTATAGAGGGTATTTCCGTTGATTTCACAAATACTTTACTAACGCCTAGTATCTGCCGTTCATTGGGATTTTTTTAATTTATTTATAAATACACAAATATGTCATCCAACTTTCCATAGTAAATACTATTTACGTAGCTACGGTACAAGCCCCTAAACTTCCAATATCAACAAAGGTATTTATGTTACAATCCAATTTAGGCTTCACAAAGTCTGGGGAATACCGTGTCGTGAAAGGCGTCACTCCTCGTGAGCCACGGCAGTACTTAGTAATACATAATAATAATTAGAGTTTCCGAATATACCAGACAAGGTGGCCCAGCGATCCGGGAATAAATGACATGAGTAGCTGTCTCTGGTGATTAGCTGACGTAGTGCTGATACTAGCCCTATGAAACGCTCTCGTCTACACACCACAGATAGACCATCGTCAAGGGCAAAACCCCCGAGGGAGGTAGTGGGGGACACAGAGAGAGGTGGGGAGTTAGAGAGAGGAGTGGGGGAGGGAGAGAGGAGTGGGGAAGGGAGAGAGAGGAGTGGGGAGAGAGAGAGAGAGAGAGAGAGGAGTGGGGAGAGAGGGAGAGGAGTGGGGGAGAGAGAGTGAGGGAGAGAGAGAGAGGAGTGGGGAGAGAGGGAGAGGAGTGGGGGAGAGAGAGAGTGAGGGAGAGAGAGACAGGAGTGGGGAGAGAGGGAGAGGAGTGGGGGAGAGAGAGAGGAGAGAGAGAGGAGTGGGGAGAGAGAGAGAGGAGTGAGAGAGAGAGAGAGAGAGAGGAGTGGGGGAGGGAGGGAGTGGGGGAGAGGAGTGGGGAGAGAGAGAGAGGAGTGGGGAGAGAGAGAGAGGAGTGGGGAGAGAGAGAGAGGGGAGGGAGAGAGAGAGAGGAGTGGGGAGGGAGAGAGAGAGAGGAGTGGGGAGGGAGAGAGGAGTGGGGGAGGGAGAGAGAGGAGTGGGGGAGGGAGAGGAGTGGGGAGAGAGAGAGAGGAGTGGGGGAGGGAGAGAGAGGAGTGGGGGAGAGAGGAGTGGGGAGGGAGAGAGAGGAGTGGGGAGGGAGAGAGAGAGAGGAGTGGGGAGAGAGAGAGAGGAGTGGGGAGAGAGGAGTGGGGGAGAGAGAGAGAGGAGTGGGGAGGGAGAGAGGAGTGGGGGAGAGAGAGAGAGGAGTGGGGGAGAGAGAGAGGAGTGGTGGAGAAAGAGAGAGGAGTGGGGGAGAAAGAGAGAGAGAGGAGTGGGGGAGAGAGAGAGGAGGGGGAGGGAGAGAGGAGTGGGGGAGGGAGAGAGGAGTGGTGGAGGGAGAGAGAGAGAGGAGTGGGGGAGAGAGAGAGAGGAGTGGGGAGGGAGAGAGAGGAGTGGGGGAGGGAGAGAGAGGAGTGGGGGAGGGAGGGAGAGGAGTGGGGGAGGGAGAGAAAAACAGCTGTTTCATGTGACAGCTCTGATAAAGTTAGCCAGTGATGTGGAGATGTGGCCTATTGCTACATGGATCCATTTGGATGATTTAGGAGGCGGAATGGAAATAGAAATCTGCCTGCCTTCCCGGCCTCAGCCCTGGACTCAGGGTGGGTCCTAGCAGGGTCCCCGGCCTCAGCCCTGGACTCAGGGTGGGTCCTAGCAGGGTCCCAGGCCTCAGCCCTGGACTCAGGGTGGGTCCTAGCAGGGAGTCAGCAGCAACATGGAGAGTAGTATATGAGTAAGGACCCTGGTCAGTGGTAAAGGACCCTGGTCAGAGGTAAAGGACCCTGGTCAGAGGTAAAGGACCCTGGTCAGAGGAAAGGACCCTGGTCAGAGGTAAAGGACCCTGGTCAGAGGAAAGGACCCTGGTCAGAGGAAAGGACCCTGGTCAGTGGTAAAGGACCCTGGTCAGAGGTAAAGGACCCTGGTCAGAGGTAAAGGACCCTGGTCAGAGGAAAGGACCCTGGTCAGAGGTAAAGGACCCTGGTCAGAGGAAAGGACCCTGGTCAGTGGTAAAGGACCCTGGTCAGAGGTAAAGGACCCTGGTCAGAGGAAAGGACCCTGGTCAGAGGAAAGGACCCTGGTCAGAGGTAAAGGACCCTGGTCAGAGGTAAAGGACCCTGGTCAGAGGTAAAGGACCCTGGTCAGTGGTAAAGGACCCTGGTCAGTGGTAAAGGACCCTGGTCAGAGGTAAAGGACCCTGGTCAGAGGAAAGGACCCTGGTCAGAGGTAAAGGACCCTGGTCAGAGGTAAAGGACCCTGGTCAGAGGAAAGGACCCTGGTCAGAGGTAAAGGACCCTGGTCAGTGGTAAAGGACCCTGGTCAGTGGTAAAGGACCCTGGTCAGTGGTAAAGGACCCTGGTCAGAGGAAAGGACCCTGGTCAGAGGAAAGGACCCTGGTCAGTGGTAAAGGACCCTGGTCAGTGGTAAAGGACCCTGGTCAGAGGAAAGGACCCTGGTCAGAGGTAAAGGACCCTGGTCAGAGGTAAAGGACCCTGGTCAGTGGTAAAGGACCCTGGTCAGTGGTAAAGGACCCTGGTCAGAGGAAAGGACCCTGGTCAGAGGTAAAGGACCCTGGTCAGAGGTAAAGGACCCTGGTCAGTGGTAAAGGACCCTGGTCAGAGGAAAGGACCCTGGTCAGAGGTAAAGGACCCTGGTCAGAGGTAAAGGACCCTGGTCAGAGGTAAAGGACCCTGGTCAGAGGAAAGGACCCTGGTCAGAGGTAAAGGACCCTGGTCAGAGGAAAGGACCCTGGTCAGAGGTAAAGGACCCTGGTCAGAGGAAAGGACCCTGGTCAGTGGTAAAGGACCCTGGTCAGTGGTAAAGGACCCTGGTCAGAGGAAAGGACCCTGGTCAGAGGAAAGGACCCTGGTCAGAGGAAAGGACCCTGGTCAGTGGTAAAGGACCCTGGTCAGTGGTAAAGGACCCTGGTCAGTGGTAAAGGACCCTGGTCAGAGGTAAAGCTGCAGTAACTTTTTCAATAGTGTGTACCAGCTATAGCTAGCCACTGTTGTCACCCACGCCTCATCTTCTGTGGAGTTTATTGGCGGTTGGCATCCAATGTTAAGGTGCATTACTGCCATCTACTGTACTGGAGTGCCTCTGTCTCCCACCTCCGAACCGGAGTCCTAGCTTAGAAATAGACCAATAGAAGTATAAAGAGGGGTTCTTGCAGATGCAGGAATGTCCACATGCAGGAACATCCCAAACTTTTAGGGCTAACTGACCAAATTCACATAGAAATGTGAGTTATAGATCTGTCGTTCTCATTGAAAGCCAGTCTAAGAAGTGGTAGAACTGTTCTATGTGTTATAGATCTATCATTCTCATTGAAAGCCAGTCTAAGAAGTGGTAGATCTGTTCTATGTGTTATAGATCTATCATTCTCATTGAAAGCCAGTCTAAGAAGCGTTAGATCTGTTCTGTGTACTCTATTTCTATGCTTCCCGTTCTTAAGTTTAATTTTTGCATCTTTTAATTTAGGTTTTGTACTCAAGCTTCAAACAGATGAAAATACTATATTTTTGGTAATTGAAAATATATTTCACAGTGGTTTAGATGATACAATGATTACACATTGTTTGTTTTGTCACACCAACTGAAATTAGGCCAACTGTTAGAATTATAGCAACCCTGATATATGGCATTTGGTACACAGCCACTCTCAGTCCTCAGGGAAAGGTCAGTGTCAGGTCAAGTGTCGAATCCAAGAAAATACTTTAAATATATAATAAGACTTAAAATGAGTCTTTATATATATATTAGGAAGGAAAGCGGGTGATTTAGAGTTCAATTCCACTTGATATTAACGACATATAAAATTGGTCATGTCGTTTTTTTTGTAAGGATTTTGCCAAAACACAGAAATGATTCCTTTATGTGTGAGTAAAATATTACTGTTCTCAGATGAGTTCTCAGATCATGAAAATGTGTTGTTTTTTTTGCAATATGCTATTCAGTATAGCCATTGTTTAGCTGGAATGGAATGTCCGTGCACTGTATTATTAGATTGGGATATGTGGCTGTCTCACCTAGCTATTTTATAACGAATGCACTTACTGTAAATCGTTCTGAATTAGAGAATCTGATAAATGACTTAAATTTCCCAAAATATAATATTACTGTATTTAATTATATAAATTTTTTTTACAGTGATGTCACAAATGTATCATTTGTAAAGTTCTTAGTAAAGTTATTTGTTACATTTGACTGTAAAACCAAGCAGTACTACTGATATCTCTGGAAGTGAGGCAGATATACAGTATGAATTTTCTTAATATCTGTAACGGTTGTCGTCGGGAATAGAGGACCAAAACGCAGCAGGAATGTGGATGCTCATCTTGTTATTTATTTTAAATAAAGAGAACACCAAAATAACAAAAACCGCACGAACAACAAAACAGTCTTGTCATGCTCACACAGGCAAAACAAGAAACAATCATCCGACATCACTACACCAAACAATTACCCATATATAGGACTCTCAATCAGAGGCAACGAGAAAGCACCTGCCTCCAATTGAGAGTCCAACCCCCCCATTAACCTACACATAGAAATACCACAAACCAGAAAGAACATAGAAATACAAAACATAGAACATAGACCAAAACCCGGAAATAATAAATCAAACACCCTACTATATAAATCACCACCCCGAACCACATAAACAAAATACCCTCTGCCACGTCCTGACCAAACTACAATAACAAATAACCCCTTATACTGGTCAGGACGTGACAATATCTGAAATGAAACAAATACATGTCTGTCATTCATAAAAAGCAAAAAATGGATATACAGTCCCTACAAAACGTATTCACACCCATAATTGTAGCATCACCACAAAAATGGAAGAGGCAAATGCAAAGAACTTGTCTGTCGGCATTAAAGACCATCAAATTATTATTATTAAAGAAAACTGTGATCAATAAACCAGTTCACTTAAGGACCAAAAAATGGACAAACATGCCTTATAGAGTTGAAGTCCGAAGGTTTACTTACACTTAGGTTGGAGTCATTAAAACTCGTTTTTCAACCACTCCACAAATTTCATGTTAACAAACTATAGTTTTGGCAAGTCGGTTAGGACATCTACTTTGTGCATGACACAAGTCATTTTTCCAACAATTGTTTACAGACAGATTATTTCACTTATAATTCACTGTATCACAATTCCAGTGGGTCAGAAGTTTACATACACTAAGTTGGCTGTGCCTTTAAACAGCTTAGAAAATTCCAGAAAATGATGCCATGGCTTTAGAAGCTTCTGATAGGCTAATTGACATCATTTGAGTCAATTGGAGGTGTACCTGTGGATGTATTTCAAGGCCTACCTTCAAACTCAGTGCCTCTTTGCTTGACATCATGGGAAAATCAAAAGAAATGAGCCAAGACCTCAGAAAAAAAATTGTAGACCTCCACAAGTCTGGTTCATCCTTGGGAGCAATTTCCAAATGCCTGAAGGTACCACGTTTATCTGTACAAACAATAGTGCGCAAGTATAAACACCATGGGACCACGCAGCCGTCATACCGCTCAGGAAGGAGACGCGTTCTGTCTCCTAGAGATGAACGTACTTTGGTACGAAAAGTGCAAATCAATCCCAGAACAACAGCAAAGGACCTTGTGAAGATCCTGGAGGAAACAGGTACAAAAGTATATATATCCACAGTAAAACGAGTCCTATATCGACATAACCTGAAAGCCCGCTCAGCAAGGAAGAAGCTACTGCTCCAAAACCGCCATAGAAAAGCCAGACTACGGTTTGCAACTGCACATGGGGACAAAGATCGTACTTTTTGGAGAAATGTCCTCTGGTCTGATGAAACAAAATAGAACTGTTTGGCCATAATGACCATCGTTATGTTTGGAGGAAAAAGGGGGAGTCTTGCAAGCCAAAGAACACCATCCCAAATGTGAAGCATGGGGGTGGTAGCATCATGTTGTGGGGTACTTTGCTGCAGGAGGGACTGGTGCACTTCACAAAATAGATGGCCTCATGAGGCAGGAAAATGACGTGGATATATTGAAGCAACATCTCAAGACGTCAGTCAGGAAGTTAAAGCTTGGTCTTCCAAATGGACATGGACCCCAAGCATATTTCTAAAGTTGTGACAAAATGGCTTAAGGACAATAAAGTCAAGGTATTGGAGTGGCCATCACAAAGCCCTGACCTCAATCCAATAGAAGATTTGTGGGCAGAACTGAAAAAGCGTGTGCGAGCAAGGAGGCCTACAATCCTGACTCAGTTACACCAGCTCTGTCAGGAGGAATGGGCCAAAATTCACCAAACTTATTGTGGGAAGCTTGTGGAAGGCTACCCGAAACGTTTGACCCAAGTTCAACAATTTCAAGGCAATGCTACCAAATACTAATTGAGTGTATGTAAACTTCTGACCTACTGAGAATGTGATGAAAGAAATAAAAGCTGAAATAAATCATTCTCTCTACTATTATTCTGACATTTCACATTCTTAAAATAAAGTGTTGATCATAACTGACCTGAAACAGGGAATTTTTACTAGGATTAAATGTCAGGAATTGTGAAAAACTGAGTTTAAATGTATTTGGCTAAGGTGTATGTAAACTTCCGACTTCAACTGTAGATTCCAAATTAGTTGGGAAGAGATTTTTCAAGTATCGATTCCAAGGCACATGGTTTATGAACTGATTCGCAAAACAACGATAGATTTAAATCTTAGAATCTTTCAATTTAAATTATTATACAAAATTTCTTGCAACCAATAGAATGTTATTTATATGGGGAATATAACCATTCCAACTCTGCAGATTCTGCTGCGAAGAGACAGAATCATTAGATCATTTGTTTTGGTACTGCCCTTATGTAGCTTGTTTTTCGGTCACAGGTCCGGGAATGTCTTCAGAATTGTAGTATTTACCTGGAACTAACTCTGCAGATAGCACTACTGGGTGATTTGAAAAGTCATAGTCAGTCAATCAATAATATAATAATATGTTTAGCAAAAATGTTTATCTTTAATTTACAATCTGTAGAAGCTATGAGAATAGAAAGGTTCAGAACTTCGTGAAGTATCACAGCACAGTTTAAAATATATGGCAAATGGAAATCCAATATGGATTGTGTTAAGAGATAGATGGGAGGGGTTGAATGGAGCTGAAGGTTGGGACTAATAACAACAAGAAAACTAATGTAAAACATACTGTGTCCGTAAAACGTATATAGGTTAGGAACTTTGGTGAAAGAGCTTGAAAGAAAATGGCAAATAGAAATCAAACAGGAGAGCCTCATCATACATCTTTGGGAGAGGTTGAGGGTAGAGGAAGGACATCAGTAATAGATGGTTGAGGGTTGAGGGTAGAGGAAGGACATCAGTAATAGATGGTTGAGGGTAGAGGAAGGACATCAGTAATAGATGGTTGAGGGTAGAGGAAGGACATCAGTAATAGATGGTTGAGGGTAGAGGAAGGACATCAGTAATAGATGGTTGAGGGTAGAGGGTAGAGGAAGGACATCAGTAATAGATGGTTGAGGGTAGAGGAAGGACATCAGTAATAGATGGTTGAGGGTAGAGGAAGGACATCAGTAATAGATGGTTGAGGGTAGAGGAAGGACATCAGTAATAGATGGTTGAGGGTAGAGGGTAGAGGAAGGACATCAGTAATAGATGGTTGAGGGTAGAGGAAGGACATCAGTAATAGATGGTTGAGGGTAGAGGGTAGAGGAAGGACATCAGTAATAGATGGTTGAGGGTAGAGGAAGGACATCAGTAATAGATGGTTGAGGGTAGAGGAAGGACATCAGTAATAGATGGTTGAGGGTAGAGGGTAGAGGAAGGACATCAGTAATAGATGGTTGAGGGTAGAGGAAGGACATCAGTAATAGATGGTTGAGGGTAGAGGGTAGAGGAAGGACATCAGTAATAGATGGTTGAGGGTAGAGGAAGGACATCAGTAATAGATGGTTGAGGGTAGAGGAAGGACATCAGTAATAGATGGTTGAGGGTAGAGGAAGGACATCAGTAATAGATGGTTGAGGGTAGAGGAAGGACATCAGTAATAGATGGTTGAGGGTAGAGGAAGGACATCAGTAATAGATGGTTGAGGGTAGAGGAAGGACATCAGTAATAGATGGTTGAGGGTAGAGGAAGGACATCAGTAATAGATGGTTGAGGGTAGAGGAAGGACATCAGTAATAGATGGGAGAGGTTGAGGAAGGACAGGAGTCAAAACAAACACAATAGCACTATTGTAAAATAGACTGCATCCATAAAATGTGTATAGTATAAGATGGAAGTAGGAGCCTAAGTGTTGTTGTTCACTAGTTTACTCCAATTAGGGGAGGGATGGAAGGGTTAGAAAGTAATGAAGGAAAATATACTGCTCAAAAAAATAACACTTAAACAACACAATGTAACTCCAAGTCAATCACACTTCTGTGATATCAAACTGTCCACTTAGGAAGCAACACTGATTGACAATAAATTTCACATGCTGTTGTGCAAATGGAATAGACAACAGGTGGAAATTATAGGCAATTAGCAAGACACCCCCAATAAAGGAGTGGTTCTGCAGGTGGTGACCGCAGACCACTTCTCAGTTCCTATGCTTCCTGGCTGATGTTTTGGTCACTTTTGAATGCTGGCGGTGCTTTCACTCTAGTGGTAGCATGAGACGGAGTCTACAACCCACACAAGTGGCTCAGGTAGTGCAGCTCATCCAGGATGGCACATCAATGCGAGCTGTGGCAAGAAGGTTTGCTGTGTCTGTCAGCGTAGTGTCCAGAGCATGGAGGCGCTACCAGGAGACAGGCCAGTACATCAGGAGACGTGGAGGAGGCCGTAGGAGGGCAACAACCCAGCAGCAGGACCGCTACCTCCGCCTTTGTGCAAGGAGGAGCAGGAGGAGCACTGCCAGAGCCCTGCAAAATGACCTCCAGCAGGCCACAAATGTGCATGTGTCTGCTCAAACGGTCAGAAACAGACTCCATGAGGGTGGTATGAGGGCCCGACATCCACAGGTGGGGGTTGTGCTTACAGCCCAACACCGTGCAGGACGTTTGGCATTTGCCAGAGAACACCAAGATTGGCAAATTCGCCACTGGCACCCTGAGCTCTTCACAGATGAAAGCAGGTTCACACTGAGCACATGTGACAGACGTGACAGAGTCTGGAGACGCCGTGGAGAACGTTCTGCTGCCTGCAACATCCTCCAGCATGACCGGTTTGGCGGTGGGTCAGTCATGATGTGGGGTGGCATTTCTTTGGGGGGCCGCACAGCCCTCCATGTGCTCGCCAGAGGTAGCCTGACTGCCATTAGGTACCGAGATGAGATCCTCAGACCCCTTGTGAGACCATATGCTGGTGCGGTTGGCCCTGGGTTCCTCCTAATGCAAGACAATGCTAGACCTCATGTGGCTGGAGTGTGTCAGCAGTTCCTGCAAGAGGAAGGCATTGATGCTATGGACTGGCCCGCCCGTTCCCCAGACCTGAATCCAATTGAGCACATCTGGGACATCATGTCTCGCTCCATCCACCAACGCCACGTTGCACCACAGACTGTCCAGGAGTTGGCGGATGCTTTAGTCCAGGTCTGGGAGGAGATCCCTCAGGAGACCATCCGCCACCTCATCAGGAGCATGCCCAGGCGTTGTAGGGAGGTCATACAGGCACGTGGAGGCCACACACACTACTGAGCCTCATTTTGACTTGTTTTAAAGACATTACATCAAAGTTGGATCAGCCTGTAGTGTGGTTTTCCACTTTAATTTTTAGTGTGACTCCAAATCCAGACCTCCATGGGTTGATAAATTGGATTTCCATTGATTATTTTTGTGTGATTTTGTTGTCAGCACATTCAACTATGTAAAGAAAAAAGTATTTAATAAGATTATTTCATTCATTCAGATCTAGGATGTGTTCCCTTTATTTTTTTGAGCAGTGTATATTGAAATAAAAGACATGTATGTATATATATATATATAATATAATAATATAATATAATATATATATATATATATAATACAGAACCAGTCAAATGTTTGGACACCTAATAATTCCAGGGTTTTTCTTTATTTTTACTATTTTCTACATTGTAGAATAATAGTGAAGACATCAAAACTATGAAATAACACATATGGAATCATGTAGTAACTAAAAAAGTGTTCAAATCAATTTTTGAGTCTGTTTTTGACATTGTCATTGTGGGGTATTGTGTGTAAATTGATGAGGAACATTTTTAATTTAATCCATTTTAGAATAAGGCTGTAACGTAACAAAATGTGTAAAAAGTCAAAGGGTCTGAATACTTTCTGAATGCAATGTACAATTACAGTAATTGTAAGGTCCCTCAGTCTAGCAGTGCATTTTAAAACACAGATTCAACCATAACAACCAGGGAGGTTTCCCAACGCCTTGCATCCAAATGTATTTAGTCTGGGTAAAAATTAAATAAGAAGCAAACATTGAATATGCCTTTTGAGCATCCAATTACACTTGTAAAATGTTCCTAATTAATAAATTCAAAGCTGAAATGTCTTGAGTCAACAAGTATTCAAGCTCTTTGTTATAGCAAGTCTAAATAAGTTCAGGAGTAAGAATTTGCTTAACAAGTCATGTAAGTCTGTGTGGAATAATAGTGTTTAATATGATTGTTGAATGACTACCTCATCTCTGTACCCCACACATATAATTATCAGGTCGGTTCCTCAATAGAGAAGTACATTTCAACCATAAAGACCAGGGAGGTTTTCCAATACCTCACAGAGAAGGGCACCTATTGGTAGATGGGTAAAAATAAAAAGCAGACATTGAATATCCCTTTGAGCATGGTGAAGTTATTAATTACACTTTGGATGGGGTATAAATACTCCCAGTCACTACAAAGATACAGGCGTCCTTCCTAACTCAGCTGCCGGAGAGGAAGGAAACCGCTCAGGGATTTCACCATGAGGCCAATGGTGACTTTAAAACAGTTACAGAGTTTAATGGCTGTGATAGGAGAAAACAGAGGATGGATCAACAACATTGTCAGGGATTTCTTCGTCGTCAGACGATATGGCGAAATCATCGTCGGAAAAAGAGGACCAATATGCAGCAGAGTTGAGAGAGTTCATTTTGAACATTTAATAAACTCAAAAATGAACATACAAAATAACAAAAATGAACTCACGATTACTAGACAGTCCTGTTAGGCTCATACACGCTAAACAAGAAACAATCTCCCACAAATACACAGACAAACACACCCAACTAATATAGGACTTCCAATCAAAGGCAACACCACACAGCTGCCTTCAATTGGAAGTCCACCCCAATTAACTCAACATAGACATACAACCAGCTAGATCAACATAGAAATACGTAAACAAGGAACAGTGCCCAAAAACCCCGGAATACTAAATCAAATGCCCTTTTAGAAAAAACACCACCCCGAACCACATAAACCAAATACCCTCTGCCACGTCCTGACCAAACTACAATAACAATTAACCCTTATACTGGCCAGGACGTGACAAACATTGTAGTTACTCCACAATACTAACCTACATGACAGATTGAAAATAAGGAAGCATGTATAGAATAAAAATATTCCAAAACATGTATTAAAGCACTAAAGTTAAATTGCAAAATATATAGCAAAAAATGTACTTTATGTCCTGAATACAAAGCATTGTGTTTGGGGCAAATCCAACAACACATCATCGATTACCATTCTTCATATTTTCAAGCATGGTGGTGGCTGCATCATGTTATGGATATGCTTGTCATCGACAAGGACTAGGGAGTTGTTTAGGATAAAAAGAAACGGAATAGAGCTAAGCACAGGCAAAATCCTACAAAACCTGGATCAGTCTGCTTTCCACCAGACACTGGGAGATATTCACCTTTCAGCAGGACAATAACCTAAAACACAAGGCCAAATATACACTGGAGTTGCTTACCAAGACGACATTGAATGTTCCTGAGTGGCCTAGTTACAGTTTTGACTTAAATCGACTTGAAAATCTATAGCAGCACTTGAAAATGTCTGTCTAGTAATGATCAACAACCAACCTAACAGAGCATGAAGAATTTTTTAAATAATAACGTGACAATATTGTACAATCCACGTGTGCAAAGTTCTTAGAGACTCAGAAAGACTCACAGCTCTAATGACTCTTAGAGACTCAGAAAGACTCACAGCTGTAATGACTCTTAGAGACTCAAAAAAACTCACAGCTGTAATGACTCTTAGAGACTCATCCAGAAAGACTCACAGCTGTAATGGCTCTTAGAGACCCAGAAAGACTCATAGCTGTAATGACTCTTAGAGACTCAAAAAGACTCACAGCTGTAATGACTCTTAGAGACTCAAAAAGACTCACAGCTGTAATGACTCTTAGAGACTCAGAAAGACTCACAGCTGTAATCACTCTTAGAGACTCAGAAAGACTCAAAGCTGTAATGACTCTTAGAGACTCAAAAAGACTCATAGCTGTAATCGCTGCCAAAGGTGATTCTACAAAGCATTGACTCGGGGGTGTGAATACCTATGTAAATAAGATATTTCTGTATTTTATTTTCCATAAATTTGCCAACATTTTCTAAAAAACTTATTCACTTTATCATTATGGGGTATTGTGTGTAGGTGGGTGAGAGAAACCATCAATTTAATCTATTTTGAATTCAGGCTGTAACACAACAAAATGTGGAATAAGTCAAGGGGTGAGAATACTTTCTGAAGACACTGCAGCATTTTAGAATGAACTCAATATTTCTATTCATTATTTATATTTATTCATTGTGTGATCTGACTTATATTGAACAAAAATTGACACCAACTCTGGTAAAATGCTCATAAAACCATTCAATACAGTTATTCTCTCTCTCCCTCCCGCTCTCTCTCTCTCTCTCTCCCTCCTTCTCAAATCACTTTCCACCTGCTCTCTTTTTCTGCCACTCTCTCCCCCTCCCCATTTCTCCTTCCCCCCACCCCCCAACAGAATGGCTCTCTGTGCGTCCCTGAAAACCCTTGAGGTGTTCCCGTTTAGAGACCCAGAGCTGTCTTCCCTCCTGCTGTCCCAGCTGAACAGCCTGAGACAGGAGAGGATCCTAACTGACGTGCTGCTCTGTTCAGACAACACAGAGATCCCCTGCCATAGAAACGTACTGGTGTCCTCCAGCCTGTACTTCAGGTAAGCTACAATACAGTACAAACTCATTGATTCATTATACAGAGAGCAGAGGACAACCCAACTACAGAACCTCACCTAGCACGACTACAGAACCTCACCTAGCACAACACGACTACAGAACCTCACCGAGCACAACACGACTACAGAACCTCACCTAGCACAACACGACTACAGAACCTCACCTAGCACAACTACAGAACCTCACCGAGCACAACACGACTACAGAACCTCACCTAGCACAACTACAGAACCTCACCTAGCACAACACGACTACAGAACCTCACCTAGCACAACTACAGAACCTCACCTAGCACAACTACAGAACCTCACCTAGCACAACACGACTACAGAACCTCACCTAGCACAACTACAGAACCTCACCTAGCACAACACGACTACGGAACCTCACCGAGCACAACACGACTACAGAACCTCACCTAGCACAACTACAGAACCTCACCTAGCACAACTACAGAACCTCACCTAGCACAACACGACTACAGAACCTCACCTAGCACAACTACAGAACCTCACCTAGCACAACCCGACTACAGAACCTCACCGAGCACAACACGACTACAGAACCTCACCGAGCACAACTACAGAACCTCACCTAGCACGACTACAGAACCTCACCTAACGCAACCCGACTACAGAAGCTCACCTAGCACAACTACAGAACCTCACCTAGCACAACTACAGAACCTCACCTAACGCAACCCGACTACAGAAGCTCACCTAACACAACCCGACTACAGAACCTCACCTAGCACAACTACAGAACCTCACCTAGCACAACACGACTACAGAACCTCACCTAGCACAACTACAGAACCTCACCTAGCACAACTACAGAACCCCACCTAGCACAACTACAGAACCCCACCTAGCACAACTACAGAACCTCACCTAGCACAACTACAGAACCTCACCTAGCACAACTACAGAACCTCACCTAGCACAACTACAGAACCTCACCTAGCACAACACGACTACAGAACCTCACCTAGCACAACTACAGAACCTCACCTAGCACAACACGACTACAGAACCTCACCTAGCACAACTACAGAACCCCACCTAGCACAACTACAGAACCCCACCTAGCACAACTACAGAACCCCACCTAGCACAACTACAGATCCTCACCTAGCACAACTGCAGAACCTCACCTAGCACAACTACAGAACCTCACCTAGCACAACTACAGAACCTCACCTAGCACGACTACAGAACCTCACCTAGCACAACTACAGAACCTCACCTAGCACAACTACAGAACCTCACCTAGCACAACTACAGAACCTCACCTAGCACAACACGACTACAGAACCTCACCTAGCACAACTACAGAACCTCACCTAGCACAACTACAGAACCCCACCTAGCACAACTACAGAACCTCACCTAGCACAACTACAGAACCCCACCTAGCACAACTACAGAACCTCACCTAGCACAACTACAGAACCTCACCTAGCACGACTACAGAACCTCACCTAGCACGACTACAGAACCTCACCTAGCACAACTACAGAACCCCACCTAGCACAACTACAGAACCTCACCTAGCACAACTGCAGAACATCACCTAGCACAACTACAGAACCTCACCTAGCACAACTACAGAACCTCACCTAGCACAACTACAGAACCTCACCTAGCACAACACGACTACAGAACCTCACCTAGCACAACTACAGAACCTCACCTAGCACAACACGACTACAGAACCTCACCTAGCACAACTACAGAACCTCAACTAGCACGACTACAGAACCTCACCTAGCACAACTACAGAACCTCACCTAGCACAACACGACTACAGAACCTCACCTAGCACAACTACAGAACCTCACCTAGCACAACTACAGAACCTCACCTAGCACAACTACAGAACCTCACCTAGCACAACCCGACTACAGAACCTCACCTAGCACGACTACAGAACCTCACCTAGCACGACTACAGAACCTCACCTAGCACAACTACAGAACCTCACCTAGCACAACACGACTACAGAACCTCACCTAGCACAACTACAGAACCTCACCTAGCACAACACGACTACAGAACCTCACCTAGCACAACTACAGAACCTCACCTAGCACAACACGACTACAGAACCTCACCTAGCACAACTACAGAACCTCACCTAGCACAACTACAGAACCTCACCTAGCACGACTACAGAACCTCACCTAGCACAACTACAGAACCTCACCTAGCACAACTACAGAACCCCACCTAGCACAACTACAGAACCTCACCTAGCACAACTACAGAACCTCACCTAGCACAACTACAGAACCTCACCTAGCACAACACGACTACAGAACCTCACCTAGCACAACTACAGAACCTCACCTAGCACAACTACAGAACCTCACCTAGCACGACTACAGAACCTCACCTAGCACAACTACAGAACCTCACCTAACGCAACCCGACTACAGAAGCTCACCTAACACAACCCGACTACAGAACCTCACCTAGCACAACTACAGAACCTCACCTAGCACAACACGACTACAGAACCTCACCTAGCACAACTACAGAACCTCACCTAGCACAACTACAGAACCCCACCTAGCACAACTACAGAACCTCACCTAGCACAACTACAGAACCTCACCTAGCACAACTACAGAACCTCACCTAGCACAACTACAGAACCTCACCTAGCACAACTACAGAACCTCACCTAGCACGACTACAGAACCTCAGCTAGCACAACTACAGAACCTCACCTAGCACAACTACAGAACCTAACACAACCTCACCTAGAACAAGACAACATTATACAGAGACAACCACATTTTCGAGGACCAGCAGGACCGAGTCCCACCCTTAATACACCAGGCTGGGAGGAGAGCTGGTGTTTTGAATAGTGGGTATACTGTAGGAGGGTACAGTACAATGTACATGAGGTGCATGCTTGTACCGATAGGACGCAAGAGGTGGGAGTAGCTCTGTTTTGTACCAACCAGACTGAGTTATATGTAGAAACCAGACTGAGTTATATGTAGAAACCAGACTGAGTTATATGTAGAAACCAGACTGAGTTATATGTAGAAACCAGACTGAGTTATATGTAGAAACCAGACTGAGTTATATGTAGAAACCAGACTGAGTTATATGTAGAAACCAGACTGTGTGTGTGCCTTACCAAATCATGTCCAATCAATGGAATTTACCACAGGTGGACTCCAATCAAGTTGTAGAAACATCTCAAGCATGATCAATGGAAACAGGAAACAGGATGCACCTGAGCTCAATTTCGAGTCTCATAGCAAAAGGGTCTGAATACTTATGTAAACAAGTTATTTCAGTTTTTTGTTTTAAACATTTGTAAAAACCTGTTTTCGCTTTGTCATTATGGGGTATTGTGTGTAGATTGATGAGAAAAAACATCTAGAATTTAATCAATTTTAGAATAAGGCTGTAATGTAACAAAATGGGGGAAAAGGGAAAGGGTCTGAATACTTTCAGAATGAACTCTATAGTAATACTTAATTCACAAGGTATTACAGACGGACCACTTACCATGCCTTTTGAAAGTATTTATACCCCTTAACATATTCCACATTTTGTTGTTACAGCCTGACTTTAAAATGGATTAAATTGTAACACTTTGGGCTTCGTGGGTGTGGAGTCAGGCGCAGGAAGCAGGAAAATGTTTGGTACAATATGTAATTTAATAAGTACTGAAAACCGAGGAAATATGTCCAAACACAACAGGGCGAAACAATAACCCCGAAGTCCAAAATACATGTACCACAAAACCATACACCGTGACGACACGTAACAGAACAGGTGGAGAGGCGGGCTTAAATAATACAACGAATTACTAATGGGAAACAGGTGTAACTCATAAAGACATGACTAACAGAAAAACGAAAAAGGGATCGATGGCAGCTAGTAGGCCGGTGACGACGAGCGCCGAGCGCCACCCGAACAGGGAGAGGATCCGCCCTCAGCAGTAGTCGTGACATAAATTGATGTTTTTTTCTCACCCATCTACACACAATACCCCATAACGGCAAAGTGAAAACATGTTTTTAGAATTTTTTGCAAATATTTTTTTTATTTAAATGCACTAATATCTAATTTACATAAGTATACATGATCCTAAGTCAATATATGTCAGAATCACCTTTGGCAGTGATTACAGCGGTGAGTCATTCTGGGTAGAGTCTTCAATCTTTGTCAAGTTGGTTGTTGATCATTGCTAGACAGCCATTTTCCTGTCTTGCCATATATTTTCAAGCTGATTCAACTCAACTGTAACTAGGACACTCAGGAACATTCAATGTCATCTTGGTAGGCAACTCCAGTGTTATTTGGCCTTGTGTTTTAGGTTATTGTCTTGCTGAAAGGTGCATTTGTCTACAAGTGTCTGTTGGAATGCAAACTGAATCAGGTTTTCCTCTAAATTTTGTCTGTCCTTAGCTCTACTGCGTTTGTTTTTTATCCTAAACAACTCCCTAGTCCTAAACGATTGCAAGCATACCCATAACATGTTGCAGCCACCATCATGCTTGAAAATATGAAGAGTGGTACTCAGTGATGTGTTGTGTTGGATTTGACTCAAACATAACGCTTTGTATTCAGGACAAAAAGTTAATTTCTTAGCAAAGGTTTTTGCAGATTTACATTAATGCCTTATTTGCAAACAGGATTAATGTTTTGGAATATTTTGTCTTGTACAGGCTTTCTTCTTTCTTCTGTCATGTAGGTTAGTATTGTGGAGTAAATACAATGTTGTTGATCCATCCTCTGTTTTCTCCTATCATAGCCATTAAACTCTGTAACTGTTTTAAAGTCACCATTGGCCTCATGGTGAAATCCCTGAGCGGTTTCCTTCCTCTCCGGCAGCTGAGTTAGGAAGGACGCCTGTATCTTTGTAGTGACTGGGTGTATTTATACACCATCCAAAGTGTAATTAATAACTTCATCATGTTCAAAGGGATATTCAATGTCTGCTTTTTATTTTTACCCATCTACCAATAGGTGCCCTTCTCTGTGAGGCATTGGAAAACCTCCCTGGTCTTTGTGGTTGAAATGTACTTCTCTATTGAGGAACCGACCTGATAATTGTATGTGTGGGGTACAGAGATGAGCTCGTCATTCAACAATCATGTTAAATACTATTACTGCAGACAGAGTGATTCCATACAATTTATTATGTAACTTGTTAAGCAACATTTTACTCTTGAGCTTATTTAGGCTACTTGCCATAACAAAGGGGTTGAAATCCTTTTGATTGAAGACATGTCAGCTTTTAATTTTTAATTCATTTGTAAACATTTCTATAAACATAATTCCACTTTAACATTATGGAGTATTGTGGGTAGGCCAGTTGGGGTATTGTGTGGAGGCCAGTTGGGGTATTGTGTGGTGGCCAGTTGGGGTATTGTGGGTAGACCAGTTGGGGTATTGTGGGTAGGCCAGTTGGGGTATTGTGTGGAGGCCAGTTGGGGTATTGTGGGTAGGCCAGTTGGAGTATTGTGTGGGGGCCAGTTGGGGTATTGTGTGGGTAGGCCAGTTGGGGTATTGTGGGTAGGCCAGTTGGGGTATTGTGTGGGGCCAGTTGGGGTATTGTGGGTAGGCCAGTTGGGGTATTGTGTGGGGGCAAGTTGGGGTATTGTGGGTAGGCCAGTTGGGGTATTGTGTGGATGCCAGTTGGGGTATTGTGTGGAGGCCAGTTGGGGTATTGTGTGGAGGCCAGTTGGGGTATTGTGTGGGGAGGCAAGTTGGGGTATTGTGTGGAGGCAAGTTGGGGTATTGTGGGGAGGCAAGTTGGGGTATTGTGGGGAGGCAAGTTGGGGTATTGTGTGGAGGCCAGTTGGGGTATTGTGTGGAGGCCAGTTGGGGTATTGTGGGGAGGCCAGTTGGGGTATTGTGTGGAGGCCAGTTGGGGTATTGTGGGTAGACCAGTTGGGGTATTGTGTGGAGGCCAGTTGGGGTATTGTGGGGAGGCCAGTTGGGGTATTGTAGGTAGGCCAGTTGGGGTATTGTGTGGGGCCAGTTGGGGTATTGTGGGTAGGCCAGTTGGGGTATTGTGTGGGGGCAAGTTGGGGTATTGTGGGTAGGCCAGTTGGGGTATTGTGTGGATGCCAGTTGGGGTATTGTGTGGAGGCCAGTTGGGGTATTGTGTGGAGGCCAGTTGGGGTATTGTGGGTAGGCAAGTTGGGGTATTGTGGGTAGGCCAGTTGGGGTATTGTGGGTAGGCCAGTTGGAGTATTGTGGGTAGGCCAGTTGGGGTATTGTGGGTAGGCCAGTTGGGGTATTGTGGGTAGGCCAGTTGGAGTATTGTGTGGGGGCCAGTTGGGGTATTGTGAGTAGGCCAGTTGGGGTATTGTGGGTAGGCTAGTTGGGGTATTGTGGGTAGGCCAGTTGGGGTATTGTGGGTAGGCCAGTTGGGGTATTGTGGGTAGGCCAGTTGGAGTATTGTGGGTAGGCCAGTTGGGGTATTGTGGGTAGGCCAGTTGGGGTATTGTGGGTAGGCCAGTTGGAGTATTGTGTGGGGGCCAGTTGGGGTATTGTGAGTAGGCCAGTTGGGGTATTGTGGGTAGGCCAGTTGGGGTATTGTGGGTAGGCCAGTTGGGGTATTGTGTGGATGCCAGTTGGGGTATTGTGTGGAGGCCAGTTGGGGTATTGTGTGGAGGCCAGTTGGGGTATTGTGGGTAGGCAAGTTGGGGTATTGTGGGTAGGCCAGTTGGGGTATTGTGGGTAGGCCAGTTGGAGTATTGTGGGTAGGCCAGTTGGGGTATTGTGGGTAGGCCAGTTGGGGTATTGTGGGTAGGCCAGTTGGAGTATTGTGTGGGGGCCAGTTGGGGTATTGTGAGTAGGCCAGTTGGGGTATTGTGGGTAGGCTAGTTGGGGTATTGTGGGTAGGCCAGTTGGGGTATTGTGGGTAGGCCAGTTGGGGTATTGTGGGTAGGCCAGTTGGAGTATTGTGGGTAGGCCAGTTGGGGGTATTGTGGGTAGGCCAGTTGGGGTATTGTGGGTAGGCCAGTTGGAGTATTGTGTGGGGGCCAGTTGGGGTATTGTGAGTAGGCCAGTTGGGGTATTGTGGGTAGGCCAGTTGGGGTATTGTGGGTAGGCCAGTTGGGGTATTGTGGGTAGGCCAGTTGGGGTATTGTGGATAGGCCAGTTGGGGTATTGTGGGTAGGCCAGTTGGGCTATTGTGTGGAGGCCAGTTGGGGTATTGTGGGTAGACCAGTTGGGGTATTGTGTGGGGGCCAGTTGGGGTATTGTGGGTAGACCAGTTGGGGTATTGTGTGGAGGCCAGTTGGGGTATTGTGGGTAGGCCAGTTGGGGTATTGTGGGTAGGCCAGTTGGGGTATTGTGGGGACGCCAGTTGGGGTATTGTGTGGTGGCCAGGTAGGGTATTGTGGGTAGGCCAGTTGGGGTATTGTGGGGAGGCCAGTTGGGGTATTATGGGTAGGCCAGTTGGGGTATTGTGTGGGGGCCAGTTGGGGTATTGTGGGAAGGCCAGTTGGGGTATTGTGTGGTGGCCAGTTGGGGGTATTGTGGGTTGGCCAGTTGGGGTATTGTGGGGAGGCCAGTTGGGGTATTGTGTGGAGTCCAGTTGGGGTATTGTGGGTAGGCCAGTTGGGGTATTGTGGGTAGGCCAGTTGGGGTATTGTGGGTAGGCCATTTGGGGTATTGTGGGTAGGCTAGTTGGGGTATTGTGGGTAGACCAGTTGGGGTATTGTGGGTAGGCCAGTTGGGGTATTGTGGGTAGACCAGTTGGGGTATTGTGGGTAGGCCAGTTGGTGTATTGTGGGTAGGCCAGTTGGGGTATTGTGTGGAGGCCAGTTGGGGTATTGTGGGTAGGCCAGTTGGGGTATTGTGGGGAGGCCAGTTTGGGAATTGTGGGTAGGCCAGTTGGGGTATTGTGTGGAGGCCAGTTGGGGTATTGTGGGTAGGCCAGTTGGGGTATTGTGGGTAGTTCAGTTGGGGTATTGTGTGGAGGCCAGTTGGGGTATTGTGGGGAGCCCAGTTGGGGTATTGTGGGGAGGCCAGTTGGTGTATTGTGGGTAGACCAGTTGGGGTATTGTGTGGGGGCCAGTTGGGGTATTGTGTGGAGGCCAGTTGGGGTATTGTGTAGAGGCCAGTTGGGGTATTGTGGGTAGACCAGTTGGGGTATTGTGTGGGGGCCAGTTGGGGTATTGTGGGTAGGCCAGTTGGGGTATTGTGTGGTGGCCAGTTGGGGTATTGTGGGTAGGCCAGTTGGGGTATTGTGTGGGGGCCAGTTGGGGTATTGTGTGGGGGCCAGTTGGGGTATTGTGGGTAGGCCAGTTGGGGTATTGTGGGTAGGCCAGTTGGGGTATTGTGGGTAGGCCAGTTGGAGTATTGTGTGGGGGCCAGTTGGGGAATTGTGGGTAGGCCAGTTGGGGTATTGTGGGTAGGCCAGTTGGGGTATGGTGGGTAGGCCAGTTGGGGTATTGTGGGTAGGCCAGTTGGAGTATTGTGTGGAGGCCAGTTGGGGTATTGTGGGTAGGCCAGTTGGGGTATTGTGGGTAGGCCATTTGGGGTATTGTGGGTAGGCCAGTTGGGGTATTGTGGGTAGGCCAGTTGGAGTATTGTGGGTAGGCCAGTTGGGGTATTGTGGGTAGGCCAGTTGGGGTATTGTGGGTAGGCCAGTTGGAGTATTGTGTGGGGGCCAGTTGGGGTATTGTGAGTAGGCCAGTTGGGGTATTGTGGGTAGGCCAGTTGGGGTATTGTGGGTAGGCCAGTTGGGGTATTGTGGGTAGGCCAGTTGGGGTATTGTGGATAGGCCAGTTGGGGTATTGTGGGTAGACCAGTTGGGGTATTGTGTGGGGGCCAGTTGGGGTATTGTGGGTAGACCAGTTGGGGTATTGTGGGTAGGCCAGTTGGGGTATTGTGTGGAGGCCAGTTGGGGTATTGTGTGGAGGCCAGTTGGGGTATTGTGGGGAGGCCAGTTGGGGTATTGTGTGGGGGCCAGTTGGGGTATTGTGGGTACGCCAGTTGGGGTATTGTGTGGGGAGGCCAGTTGGGGTATTGTGGGTAGGCCAGTTGGGGTATTGTGGGTAGGCCAGTTGGGGTATTGTGGGTAGGCCAGTTGGGGTATTGTGGGTAGGCCAGTTGGGGTATTGTGTGGAGGCCAGTTGGGGTATTGTGGGTAGGCCAGTTGGGGTATTGTGGGTAGGCCAGTTGGGGTATTGTGGGGACGCCAGTTGGGGTATTGTGTGGTGGCCAGGTAGGGTATTGTGGGTAGGCCAGTTGGGGTATTGTGGGGAGGCCAGTTGGGGTATTATGGGTAGGCCAGTTGGGGTATTGTGTGGGGGCCAGTTGGGGTATTGTGGGAAGGCCAGTTGGGGTATTGTGTGGTGGCCAGTTGGGGTATTGTGGGTTGGCCAGTTGGGGTATTGTGGGTAGTTCAGTTGGGGTATTGTGGGTAGGCCAGTTGGAGTATTGTGGGTAGGCCAGTTGGGGTATTGTGTGGAGGCCAGTTGGGGTATTGTGGGTAGGCCAGTTGGGGTATTGTGGGGAGGCCAGTTTGGGGAATTGTGGGTAGGCCAGTTGGGGTATTGTGTGGAGGCCAGTTGGGGTATTGTGGGTAGGCCAGTTGGGGTATTGTGGGTAGTTCAGTTGGGGTATTGTGTGGAGGCCAGTTGGGGTATTGTGGGGAGCCCAGTTGGGGTATTGTGGGTAGGCCAGTTGGGGTATTGTGGGTAGACCAGTTGGGGTATTGTGTGGGGGCCAGTTGGGGTATTGTGGGGAGGCCAGTTGGGGTATTGTGTGGTGGCCAGTTGGGGTATTGTGGGTAGGCCAGTTGGGGTATTGTGTGGGGGCCAGTTGGGGTATTGTGTGGGGGGCCAGTTGGGGTATTGTGGGTAGGCCAGTTGGGGTATTGTGGGTAGGCCAGTTGGGGTATTGTGGGTAGGCCAGTTGGAGTATTGTGTGGGGGCCAGTTGGGGTATTGTGGGTAGGCCAGTTGGGGTATTGTGGGTAGGCCAGTTGGGGTATTGTGGGTAGGCCAGTTGGGGTATTGTGGGTAGGCCAGTTGGAGTATTGTGTGGAGGCCAGTTGGGGTATTGTGGGTAGGCCAGTTGGGGTATTGTGGGTAGGCCATTTGGGGTATTGTGCGTAGGCCAGTTGGGGTATTGTGTGGAGGCCAGTTGGGGTATTGTGTGGAGACCAGTTGGGGTATTGTGTGGGGGCCAGTTGGGGTATTGTGGGTAGACCAGTTGTGGTATTGTGGGTAGGCCAGTTGGGGTATTGTGTGGGGAGGCCAGTTGGGGTATTGTGGGTAGGCCAGTTGGGGTATTGTGTGGGGAGGCCAGTTGGGGTATTGTGGGTAGGCCAGTTGGGGTAGTGTGGGTAGACCAGTTGGGGTATTGTGTGGAGGCCAGTTGGGGTATTGTGGGTAGGCCAGTTGGGGTAGTGTGGGTAGACCAGTTGGGGTATTGTGTGGTGGCCAGTTGGGGTATTGTGGGTAGGCCAGTTGGGGTATTGTGGGTAGGCCAGTTGGGGTATTGTGTGGAGGCCAGTTGGGGTATTGTGGGTAGGCCAGTTGGGGTATTGTGTGGAGGCCAGTTGGGGTATTGTGGGTAGACCAGTTGGGGTATTGTGTGGGGGCCAGTTGGGGTATTGTGTGGAGGCCAGTTGGGGTATTGTGGGTAGGCCATTTGGGGTATTGTGGGTAGGCCAGTTGGGGTATTGTGGGTAGACCAGTTCGGGTATTGTGGGTAGGCCAGTTGGGGTATTGTGGGTAGACCAGTTGGGGTATTGTGGGTAGGCCAGTTGGTGTATTGTGGGTAGGCCAGTTGGGGTATTGTGTGGAGGCCAGTTGGGGTATTGTGGGTAGGCCAGTTGGGGTATTGTGGGGAGGCCAGTTTGGGAATTGTGGGTAGACCAGTTGGGGTATTGTGTGGGGGCCAGTTGGGGTATTGTGTGGAGGCCAGTTGGGGTATTGTGGGTAGGCCAGTTGGGGTATTGTGGGGAGGCCAGTTGGGGTATTGTGTGGGGGCCAGTTGGGGTATTGTGGGTAGGCCAGTTGGGGTATTGTGGGTAGGCCAGTTGGGGTATTGTGGGTAGGCCAGTTGGGGTATTGTGGGTAGGCCAGTTGGAGTATTGTGTGGAGGCCAGTTGGGGTATTGTGGGTAGGCCAGTTGGGGTATTGTGGGTAGGCCAGTTGGGGTATTGTGGGTAGGCCAGTTGGGGTATTGTGTGGGGGCCAGTTGGGGTATTGTGGGTAGACCTGTTGGGGTATTGTGGGTAGGCCAGTTGGAGTATTGTGTGGAGGCCAGTTGGGGTATTGTGGGTAGGCCAGTTGGGGTATTGTGGGTAGGCCAGTTGGGGTATTGTGGGTAGGCCAGTTGGGGTATTGTGTGGAGGCCAGTTGGGGTATTGTGGGGAGGCCAGTTGGGGTATTGTGGGTAGACCAGTTGGGGTATTGTGTGGAGGCCAGTTGGGGTATTGTGGGTAGGCCAGTTGGGGTATTGTGGGTAGGCCAGTTGGGGTATTGTGGGTAGGCCAGTTGGGGTATTGTGGGTAGGCCAGTTGGGTATTGTGGGTAGGCCAGTTGGGGTATTGTGTGGAGGCCAGTTGGGGTATTGTTTTGAGGCCAGTTGGGGTATTGTGGGTAGGCCAGTTGGGGTATTGTGGGTAGGCCAGTTGGGGTATTGTGTGGAGGCCAGTTGGGGTATTGTGGGTAGGCCAGTTGGGGTATTGTGTGGAGGCCAGTTGGGGTATTGTGGGTAGGCCAGTTGGGGTATTGTGGGTAGGCCAGTTGGGGTATTGTGGGTAGACCAGTGACAACTTAATCCATGTTAAATTCAGGCTGCAGCACAACAAATGTGGAAAATATGAAGGGGTGTGAATACTTTCTTGAAGCGCTGTAATTGGCAGTCTTTCTCCAATGTATTGTCATGTGTATGTATATTCATGATCCACAGGCCTTTGGTACATTAGGAGATGAGTTGGAGCTTAAACGCCCTAAAACAGCACATTAAAGAAATAAGTACTTAGCTTTTGTGTGTGTGTGTGTGTGTGTTCTCTGTTAAAATGTCTGCTCAGTCCACATGCCCACATGCTCTATATATGTGATGTATACAATAACTATGTATGTATACTACAATCCTACTATTCAATGGGATGTCCACTGCCCTCATCTGTTAAAATGTTTGATCAGGTTCTTCAGTGATAGACGGAACAGACAAGGTTAACTTTAATCCAAATAAAAATAAATTAAAGAAGTCTAACTAACTAACTGCATGGGCTCCATCACCCTAAAGACATTGGACACCAATGTGGGTTTTTGTTACATAAAAAAAAAAAAAATTGAAGTTGAATATTTAAAAGAGGAGTTGGAGAAGCTCTGCTGCCACCTGCTGTTCAAATCAAATTAAATCAGATGTTATTGGTCCATACACATGGTTAGCAGGTGTTATTGGTCAACATACACATGGTTAGCAGGTGTTATTGGTCAACATACACATGGTTAGCAGGTGTTATTGGTCAACGTACACATGGTTAGCAGATGTTATTGGTCAACGTACACATGGTTAGCAGGTGTTATTGGTCAACATACACATGGTTAGCAGGTGTTATTGGTCAACATACACATGGTTAGCAGGTGTTATTGGTCAACATACACATGGTTAGCAGGTGTTATTGGTCAACATACACATGGTTAGCAGGTGTTATTGGTCAACATACACATGGTTAGCAGGTGTTATTGGTCAACATACACATGGTTAGCAGGTGTTATTGGTCAACATACACATGGTTAGCAGATGTTATTGGTCAACATACACATGGTTAGCAGATGTTATTGGTCAACATACACATGGTTAGCAGATGTTATTGGTCAACAGATTTTCACTTTTTCAGCTCTGGGATTCGATCCAGCAACCCTTCGGTTACTGGCCCAACACTCTAACCACTAGGCTACCTGCCTCCTCTACACTCTAACCACTAGGCTACCTGCCTCCTCTACCCTCTAACCACTAGGCTACCTGCCTCCTCTACACTCTAACCGCTAGGCTACCTGCCTCCTCTACACTCTAACCACTAGGCTACCTGCCTCCTCTACACTCTAACCACTAGGCTACCTGCCTCCTCTACACTCTAACCGCTAGGCTACCTGCCACCTCTACACTCTAACCACTAGGCTACCTGCCTCCTCTACACTCTAACCACTAGGCTACCTGCCTCCTCTACACTCTAACCGCTAGGCTACCTGCCACCTCTACACTCTAACCACTAGGCTACCTGCCGCCCCTACACTCTAACCACTAGGCTACCTGTCTCCTCTACACTCTAACCACTAGGCCACCTGCCTCCTCTACACTCTAACCACTAGGCTACCTGCCTCCTCTACACTCTAACCACTAGGCTACCTGCCTCCTCTACACTCTAACCACTAGGATACCTGCCTCCTCTACACTCTAACCGCTAGGCTACCTGCCTCCTCTACACTCTAACCACTAGGCTACCTGCCGTCATTACATCCATAATACACCATTATCCCTTATGTCCTAGCATATGAACCAAGAAGGCAATATGTTACATGTTGAAAAATACACATTGATTTCATTGTATGGGGCAGATCTGATGTTTTTAGATAGAATACAAGCTATATTAGATCACATCCACACAGGAACTATTACTTCAGCAGGCATCCTGAAAACATTCGACAAGTTAGACAGACATAGCAATCAAAAGGCTAATTCAAAAGAGCCTTCAGATAATTTCCTGTAGATTATTATTCCCAACATCAAAAGATGACTCCTTTTTCTTCCTCAAAGTAAAAAAAAAAATGATATTCAAGAATTGACTATAATTTTTATTTCCAAAAAATTCACTCAACAATTTACTGGATAAAAAAAAAATGAATGATGTAATGATATCATATCATTATCTCATGTTTAATTACACCAACAGAAAATACACAACGGAATATGGAGAATGAACAGAGCCGCGTCTTCAAGAACCAAAATGTATTATATACGTGAATTCAAAATAAAAACCTTGACTGTTACAGACTTAGACATAGAGGACAGTGGAAAGCCCACCCCAGATATAATTTGGGATGCCTTTAAAACCTCTACAGGATCGATGTGTCCCCCCTCGGGACGTTTCAGCTAACGTAGGCTAATGCGATTAGCATGAGGTTGTAAGTAACAAGAACATTTCCCAGGACATAGACATATCTGATATTGGCAGAAAGCCTAAATTCTTGTTATTAATCTAACTGCATTGTCAAATTTACAGTAGCTATTAAAGTGAAATAATACCATGCTATTGTTTGAGGAGAGTGCACAGTTATTAACTTGAAAATGTATTAATAAACCAATTAGGCACATTTGGGCTGTCTTGATACAACATGTTGAACAGTAATGCAATGGTTCATTGGATCAGTCTACAATTTTGCACATACACTGCTTCCATCTAGTGGCCAAAATCTAAATTGTGCTGGGCTGAAATAATACATTATGGTCTTTCTCTGTCACGCCTGATCTGTTTCACCTGTCCTTGTGCTTGTCTCCACCCCCCTCCAGGTGTCACCCATTATCCCCTGGGTACTTATACCAGTGTTCTCTGTTTGTCTGTTGCCTGTTTGTTTTGTTTGTCAAGCCTACCAGCATTTTCCCCTCTGTTCCTGTCTATTAATTCTTCCTGGTTTTGACCTTTTCTGCCCGCCCTGACCCTGCGAGGGTCATGTCCTATTCCTCAGGGCCATGTTCTACAGTAACTTGTCATGTCCTATTCCTCAGGGCCATGTTCTACAGTAACTTGTCATGTCCTATTCCTCAGGGCCATGTTCTACAGTAACTTGTCATGTCCTATTCCTCAGGGCCATGTTCTACAGTAACTTGTCATGTCCTATTCCTCAGGGCCATGTTCTACAGTAACTTGTCATGTCCTATTCCTCAGGGCCATGTTCTACAGTAACATGTCATATCCTATTCCTCAGGGCCATGTTCTACAGTAACTTGTCATGTCCTATTCCTCAGGGCCATGTTCTACAGTAACATGTCATATCCTATTCCTCAGGGCCATGTTCTACAGTAACTTGTCATATCCTATTCCTCAGGGCCATGTTCTGCAGTAACTTGTCATGTCTATTCCTCAGGGCCATGTTCTACAGTAACTTGTCATGTCCTATTCCTCAGGGCCATGTTCTGCAGTAACTTGTCATGTCCTCTTTCCCTCAAACCCATGTTCACCACAGACCCATGTATCCTATTCCTCAGGGCCATAAGCTACAATGTCTTGTCACTATCCCTGTTCCTCAGGTATGTGTTCTGCGTAACTTCGTCATGTCCCATTCCTCGAGGGCCATCTGGTGCAACTTGTCGCATGTCCTATTCCTCAGGGCCATGTTCTACAGTAACTTGTCATGTCCTATTCCTCAGGGGCCATGTTCTACAGTAACCTGCTTCTGTCCTATTCCTCAGGGCCACTGTTCTACAGTAACTTGTCATGTCCTATTCCTCAGGGCCATGTTCTACAGGTAACTTGTCATGTCCTATTCCTCAGGGCCATGTTCTACAGTAACTTGTCATGTCCTATTCCTCGGGCCATGTTCTACAGTAACATGTCATGTCCTATTCCTCAGGGCCATGTTCTACAGTAACTTGTCATGTCCTATTCCTCAGGGCCATGTTCTACAGTAACATGTCATATCCTATTCCTCAGGGCCATGTTCTACAGTAACTTGTCATATCCTATTCCTCAGGGCCATGTTCTGCAGTAACTTGTCATGTCTATTCCTCAGGGCCATGTTCTACAGTAACTTGTCATGTCCTATTCCTCAGGGCCATGTTCTACAGTAACTTGTCATGTCCTATTCCTCAGGGCCATGTTCTACAGTAACTTGTCATGTCCTATTCCTCAGGGCCATGTTCTACAGTAACATGTCATGTCCTATTCCTCAGGGCCATGTTCTACAGTAACTTGTCATGTCCTATTCCTCAGGGCCATGTTCTACAGTAACATGTCATGTCCTATTCCTCAGGGCCATGTTCTACAGTAACTTGTCATGTCCTATTCCTCAGGGCCATGTTCTACAGTAACTTGTCATGTCCTATTCCTCAGGGCCATGTTCTACAGTAACATGTCATGTCCTATTCCTCAGGGCCATGTTCTACAGTAACTTGTCATGTCCTATTCCTCAGGGCCATGTTCTACAGTAACTTGTCATGTCCTATTCCTCAGGGCCATGTTCTACAGTAACTTGTCATGTCCTATTCCTCAGGGCCATGTTCTACAGTAACTTGTCATGTCCTATTCCTCAGGGCCATGTTCTACAGTAACTTGTCATGTCCTATTCCTCAGGGCCATGTTCTACAGTAACTTGTCATGTCCTATTCCTCAGGGCCATGTTCTACAGTAACTTGTCATGTCTATTCCTCAGGGCCATGTTCTACAGTAACTTGTCATGTCCTATTCCTCAGGGCCATGTTCTGCAGTAACTTTGTGGAGAGCAGCCAGGGTCGGGTGGATCTGAAGGGCATCTCCCCTGACGTGCTCAGTGGCATAGTGGACTATGTGTATACAGGAGCCATCACCATCAGCATGGACATTGTGCTGCCTCTAATGCAGGCGGCCTCGATGCTGCACTATGGACGTCTGTTTGAGGCCTGCTCCACCTTCCTTCAGGTGACTACAGATTGAAATCAGCTCTGTCGCTAACTCTGGGGCTGTTAGATTGATTTTGAAACTGCGGTATTGATTGTTGTGATTGTGCCACTAACTCCTGATTGTGAAATCAGGCCTGCCTTGCAAAATAGACTTTTGTCTCAAATGGGACTTTCCTGCTTAAATAAAGGTTAAATTAAATAGTAAATTATAATAATGCGCACACACACACACACACACACACACACACACACACACACACACACACACACACACACACACACTACACACACACACACACAGTCTTTGTTAAATTATAATATATTTTCAGGAGCAGCTGAGCCCAGACAACTGTCTCAGTATGATCAGGTTGTCAGAGATCCTCCACTGTGACAGTCTGAAGGAGAAGGCTAAGGAGATGGCCGTGAGGAGCTTCTCAGACGTAGCTGCATCCGAAGACTTCTGTGAGCTCTCCTTGCCGGAGCTCGTGTGTTACCTGGAGGACGACCGACTGTGTGCCGAGGAGGAGCAGGTGATATGAGATGAGAAGAGTAGAGATGAGATGAGTAGAGATGAGTAATGAAGAGATATGAAAAAAATAAGATTGTTTTTAACATGGGTGGATTAGTACTAAAAGTCAAATTTCGCAGGTGTTTGAGACCCTCCTGGCGTGGATCCACCACGACCCGTTCTCCCGGCGCGGCGCCATCCACGACCTCTTCAAGAAGGTGCGTCTGCGTTACATCCACCCTACCTACTTGTTCCAGTTCATCGCCAACGACCCGCTGGTGCAGTCCTCCACGCTCTGCACTGAGATCATTGAATCCGTCCGTCGCCTCATGCTCTCGGTCAGCGCCAAGTGCGGTGGTGAGCTGAAGCCCCTGTGGACCACACCGCGCCGTTACACCTGCCGAGAGACGCTCGTTGTGGTCGGCGGGCGCAAGAATAATGAGCAGACGTCCCGGGAAGCCCTGCTCTATGACGAGAGGACTCAGCGCTGGCAGTGGCTGGCCAAGCTACCTCTGAGACTCTACAAGGCCTCCTACGTCTGTATCCACAGCATCCTGTATGTGGTAGGGGGGCTCAGCCTCAGCATGGCCTCAGGAGACAGCTCTGTATCTGCCACCGTCTACACCCTCTCCCTCAAGACCAACCAGGTATGAAAGGGCTAGTATACCCACAGCACTAACGGTTTGTCCAGAAAATAGATTTAAAAAAAAAATATTAGATTTTATTGTGCTAATCGATAATTATTTTTGTATTGTTGTATTTATGAAAATGGTACATTTCAACCTTAGCTGCTATTGATACCATGTAATGTTTCATTACTGAAATCCACCCGTCTCTGTAACCAGTGGAGGACGGCCGAGCCCATGTTGGCGCCGCGCTACGCCCATCAGAGTGTCTCCTATCTCCACTTCATCTTTGTCCTGGGGGGGATCGGAGGGGACAAACAGATCTCCAACTCCGTGGAGAGGTATAACAGTATGTTTAACCAATGGGAGGCCATGGCTCCTCTCCCCAGCGCCGTGCTGCACCCAGCCGTCGCCGCCAACGACCAGAGAGTCTATGTGTTCGGAGGGGAGGATGCCATGCAGAACCCTGTCAGGGAGATACAGGTAACCATTGGTCAATCAACCCATCAATCATCCCATCAACCCATCAGTCAACCAATCAACCAATCAGGCAACCAATCAACCCATCAGTCAACCAATCAACCAATCAATCAACCAATCAACCCATCAGTCAACCAATCAACCCATCAGTCAACCAATCAACCCGTCAGTCAACCAATCAACCCGTCAGTCAACCAATCAACCAATCAGTCAACCAATCAATCCATTTAGAACTCAAACATTGGTAACAAACAAAGGAGGAGGCAATCCCTTTAGCGTGTTTTATGCTAATAGCAGATGGTCGATGGATCTTAATCTTTGATATCATTGATCGGAGGTGGAGAGAGTGGTGAGGCGAAGAAAGTAAAAACAATATGGGGCCCGTAGTTTTTCCTGATCTGGTAACCTAACCAGGTAAAACTCTGGACCGTATACGGTATGACGTGACTAATCCGTTTGTTAAAAAAAATAATTAAAAAAAATGGATATGAGCTATGATGGGACCAGAGTTTTTCTAATCATGTCACATGGTTTTGAAAAACTCCTGGCCTTGGGGAGGATGAAAACCCTTTTCTTGTTCATATGAATTGTGGTTTAACCTCTCTGGGCCAGTGGGACGCTTGCGTCCCACCTACTCAACAGCCAGTGTAATCCCGTGGCGCGATATTCAAATACCTTAGAAATGCTATTACTTCAATTTCTCAAACATATGACTATTTTACACCATTTTAAAGACAAGACTCTCGTTAATCTAACCACACTGTCCGATTTCAAAAAGGCTTTACAACGAAAGCAAAACATTAGATTATGTCAGCAGAGTACCCAGCCAGAAATAATCAGACACCCATTTTTCAAGCTAGCATATAATGTCACATAAACCCAAACCACAGCTAAATGCAGCACTAACCTTTGATGATCTTCATCAGATGACAATCCTAGGACATTATGTTATACAATACATGCATGTTTTGTTCAATCAAGTTCATATTTATATCAAAAACCAGCTTTTTACATTAGCATGTGACTAGCATGTGACTAGCATTCCCACAAAAAACATAACAATTATTTTAAGAATTATAGATACAGAACTCCTTTATGCACTCGCTATGTCCGATTTTAAAATAGCTTTTCGGTGAAAGCACATTTTGCAATAATCTGAGTAGATAGCCCGGCCATCACAGGCTAGCTATTTTGACACCCACCAAGTGTGGTACTCACCAAACTCCGATTTACTATTAGAAAAGTTTGATTACCTTTGCTGTTCTTCGTCAGAATGCACTCCCAGGACTACTACTTCAATAACAAATGTTGGTTTGTTCCCAAATAATCCATAGTTATATCCAAATAGCGGCGTTTTGTTCGTGCGTTCAAGACACTATCCGAAGGGTAAAGAAGGGTGACGCGCCCGATGCGTTTCGTGACAAAAAATTTCGAAATATTCCATTACCGTACTTCGAAGCATGTCAACCGCTCTTTAAAATCAATTTTTATGCTATAAGCGATAATATTCGGACCGGGAGTCGTTGTTTTCGTTCAAAGAGAGAGAAAGTAAACATGGTGTTGGCTCGTGCACGCACCTCCAGTCTCATTGTCCTCATATCGAACACTATCAAAATGCGCTAATGTTTTTCAGCCATGGCCTGCAAAGCCACCATTCATCGTTCTGGCGCCTTCTGAGAGCCTATGGGAGCGTTAGAAAATGTCACGTTATGCCAGAGATCCCCTATTTTGGTTAGAGATAATCAAGAAGGCCAAGAAATAGTCAGAGAGAGCGCTTCCTGTTTGGAATCTTCTCAGGTTTTGGCCTGCCAAATGAGTTCTGTTATACTCACAGACACCATTCAAACAGTTTTAGAAACGTTATATGCATATTCTAGTTACTGGGCAGGAGTAGTAACCAGATTAAATCGGGTACGTTTTTTATCCGGCCGTGCAAATACTGCCCCATATCCCCAACAGGTTAAAGAAGAACTAGGGGGGTTTCCTATACACAGAGAATGCAACATGATTGGACAATAAAACTCACAGGGCTTGTTTTATGCAGCTTTTCATTGTGTTGTCCTGCCCTATGCAACTGTGGGCATAATTACACATTAACTAACAGTCTGTCAGCTATTGTGTTAATTCATTCATTCCAGTTAATCATTAAAGTAAAGTATAGGTAGTCTCATCAGCCCAAGTTTGAATATTAACCAGATTTGATCCCGTTCACAGTTTTTCTCACAAACAAATGGGCTATAAATACACAACGTTACCACTTCGTTTACACTGGCCAGAGGGGCAGGGATGCATAGTAGGCTATACTAAAGCCTGGTCTCATGAACTCAACCTAACATAGTAAAGTAAATCCGGGACACTAAAATGTGTTTGATATGTTATGTTTGCTATGGTTACACAAGACAGAACATTACATAATAAGGCAAAATAAGGGTGGAAAATAAGGGTGGATTGTCGAGGTGAATGGGTGGGCATATAACCCTAACCCAAAGGTTACGCGTTCGAATCTCATCACGGAGTACATTAGCTAATTAACAACTTTGCAATTACTTTCTGCTACTTTGCATGTTAGCTAACCCTTCCGCTAACCTTAACCCCTAGCTAACGTTAGCCACCTAGCTAACATTGGCCACAACAAATTGGATTTTCTATATATAATACGATATGCAAATTTATAACATATTGTACAAATTGCAATTTGTAACATATTGTACAAAAATGCAATTCGTCACATATCATACGAAATGGATGATGGACATCCACAAATTAAAACATACCATACGAAACGTAACATATCATACTAACTGGAGCGTCTGAGATTTACCTTTACTATGTTACATCTACCTCTGAGTCCAGGCTGTTGACTATGAAGCTGCTGTTGTTAGTACATTTACTATGTTACATCTACCTCTGAGTCCAGGCTGTTGACTATGAAGCTGCTAGTAGGCTACAGTTGACCAGACAGACATTTTTTGTATATTTGCCATGCAATACAGCTAATGTTTTAAGTCTATAGCAGTGGTCACCAACCTTTTTTGAGTCAAGATCACTTTCCCAGTCAAAAAGCAAACCGAGATCTACTGCTCAGATGTTTTTCTTTACATTAACCTTTACATTAACCTCACAAACAGTTTTGTAGGAATGAGATTTGGGCAGTAGGCCTAAAACATTATCACAGCATATTGGCTTATATGATTGGCCTGCCAATATTGTTAATCAGACCATATTATATTTCAAAACTCGAGCTTTGATAACAAAATAGATCAGTTGGTTTAGCATTTGTGTGGCACTGTGGAGCATGAATTGAAATAATCAGCTTTTTTATTGTACTGGACTGATGGTACCTGCACCTGATGGTCAACGAGGTCAAATCACCACGTCAGTGATCTTCAGGTCGAAAAGTCGGAGCTCTAGAAAGATACCCGAGTTTACGACTTGGAATTCCGAGTCGGATGACCGTTCAAAACGATTTTTCCCAAACGCCTCTCACGGCCCCTTGCTCTCTCCTTCCTTTCCTCCGGTGAGACTGACCAGAGAGAGAGGACACCGTCTTCCACCTGATGGCGAAACTCGAGTCGCACCGCATCTGCCTCATGTACAAATTCATGTGGTTCCTGTGACCAGAGAAAGTTAAATATTCCTTAATATTAAAATCGACACGACGAGCTGCTAATAATAACAAAACGCAGGGCTATCGATACTTGGCCAATCATTCATTGCAGCTGCAGCCCGAGCAGAAGTATGGAGAAGTGTGTTTTGTAATAATGTTGATTAAAAACAGTGACAGTGCTGAATATAAACTTAAACATGAATTCACTCATAAAAACAGCAGCTCTTTGCTGTATTCGATGACAGTCTCTCTGTAGTCATGGTTTTAAAAGTTATTAAATCTTAAACTTGGCTGTGGCCAGGGTCATGGAAGCTCTGTAGTCACGGTGATTTGAGCTATCCGATTGGGCAGCTCAGTAGGTGCACTCGATTTAGTCACAGATTTGCCGGTCCCGCGGGTAGCCGGAGTTTGTCTCATGGGAACACTTTACCCACCCGGTGCCATGGACTTTTGAATCAAGTGCACCTACCGACAACAGCTCAACACCATTTAAATAAAAGGATCGGAAGCCTTTATGGTTTGTTGGATTTTCTACAGAAATATTTGGTGATGGACTAGGAATGCCTTTGAGATCGACCAGTTGGCGACCACTGGTCTATCGGCCGATACATTTTTCTACGTTTTTGGTTGTGTCTGTTGGGAGTGATGTGTTATAACGCTGGCTAAATCAATACTGGAGGAAGGTGAAGAGCTCTTCTTTCTACGCGAGGCCTTGAGCTTTAGTCCGTGCTGTTCAGTTTCCTTCGGAAGAACCTATCCCATTGTAAAATGGTTTATGTAAGGGTTAAGGCTAGGTTAGGTCAGGGTTAAGGGTCAGGGTAGGGGTTAGGTTAAGGTTAAGGGTTAATGTTAGAGTTTAGAATAGGGACATCCCAATAGCACTGACCCTTGAGCTTTGTGCTTTGTGCCCCGGCCCACAAGACCTGCGATTTCCAGGAATCTGATTGGTCAAGATACGCAAAAGAGACATATCATGAGGCAAATTGATCTTAAAAAACAGCACTTTGCCCTTAAATCAAAAGTGGCGTGGGCCTCACCACACGAGTTCTGGCGGCCCAGACTGAAACTCTCTCTGCTATCTCTGTCTCTCAGGTGTACCACATCTCCAGGAACCTGTGGTCCAGATTGGAAACCCGGACAGTGAAGAACGTCTGTGCACCTGCTGCTGTCATCGAAGATAAGATCTACATCATTGGAGGTGAACAGGCTGCCGCTTTCAACATGTTTATCTGGTTTACCTGGTCTATCATGTAGAATATCCACAGCTGTTACAATCCACATGAGTTGATAGCATGTCTCTCTTCTTTTTCTATCTATCTTAATCTCCTTTCAACTTTATTTACTTTGATGTTGTGATTCTGAACAATCTGTGGGTAGGTTATGTCCCCAATGGCACCCTATTCCCTCTGAGCTCTGGTCAAAAGGAGTGTACTACATAGGGAATAGGGCTGCTATTTGGTTACGTCGGCTGCCTTAATAAGAGTCAATGTGTATTGGAAATGTTTCATTTGTAGGGTACACTAGACGGATGATCGCCTACGACACCAAAGCCAACAAGTTTGTAAAGTGTGAGAACCTAAAGGAGAGGCGGATGCATCACAGCGCCACGGTAATCAACAACAAGCTGTACGTGACGGGGGGCCGCTTCCTGAACGGGCACGACACCATCGAGGACTCGGACTGCTTCGAGTGTTACGACCCCAAGACGGACGTTTGGACCTCCAAGGGGACGCTACCGTACAAATTGTTTGACCACGGCTCCCTGCCTCTGGTCTGTGTCTCCAACAGACCAAACCCTCCCTGAGTGACCCACAACATCTTATCAACATCATCATCTGGTCGTCTGGAGGTGAACAGTAAGGCTGACTTCTACAGCTGCCTCTCTGTCCTCCATTTGCAGATGCAATGTCCTCCAGTCCTTTGTCACATTTGAGCTGGTCCACAAACTGTATATGATATCTCTGATGAGTGACCCACAACATCCCCAAAACTCCTTGGACTCCTAGCCTAGCGGGCTCCTAGCCTAGCAGGCTCCTAGCCTAACCGGCTCCTAGCCTAGCGGGCTCCTAGCCTAGCGGGCTCCTAGCCTAACCGGCTCCTAGCCTAGCGGGCTCCTAGCCTAAACGACTCCTAACCTAACCTAGCATAGCGGGCTCCTAAAGTAGCCTAGCCTAGCAGGCTCCTAGCCTAGCGGGCTCCTAGCCTAGCAGGCTCCTAGCCTAGCTACCTGTCATGTTACTCCTTCACAGCAGTTATAATTGGACACCCCAGCTGGGATCGGATCGGAAACCATCTGAACAGACAGACGTTGGTCTCTTCTCTCACACAGTCACAGGACGTCAACACGCCTCAGGCACGGTCTTGATGCTAGCATCTGTGGCGTTCTAAATCAAAACATGAGATCTCAGCTGGCAGGCAGAGGTGTCACGTTGGCCCCAGGGAGGGAGGGACGACGGATCCACTGACAGATTTCTCAGTCTCCACACTCCTCCAAGGGTAAATCTGAAATGGCACCCTATTCCCTATGTAGTTCACGACTACTGGTCAGAACTAGTGCACTACATAGGGAATAGGGTACAAACTGGTCAGAACTAGTGCACTACATAGGGAACAGGGTAGGCTCTGGTCAAGACAAGGGAATAGGGTGCCATTTCAGACCAACGCTCCCCTACCCAAACTAAGTCCACATAACAATGAGTGAAGCCCTGTAACAGAGCTGGATGATATGGACAATGGAACTGGTACAACAACGATAACAATAAGGATTTGTTTCTAACATGAATGTTCACCACAGTTTAACATGAATGTTCACCACAGTTTAACATGAATGTTCACCACAGTTTAACATGAATGTTCACCACAGTTTAACATGAATGTTCACCACAGTTTCTAACATGAATGTACACCACAGTTTAACATGAATGTTCACCACAGTTTAACATGAATGTGCACCACAGTTTAACATGAATGTACACCACAGTTTCTAACATGAATGTTCACCACAGTTTAACATGAATGTACACCACAGTTTAACATGAATGTTCACCACAGTTTAACATGAATGTGCACCACAGTTTAACATGAATGTACACCACAGTTTCTAACATGAATGTTCACCACAGTTTAACATGAATGTTCACCACAGTTTAACATGAATGTGCACCACAGTTTAACATGAATGTTCACCACAGTTTAACATGAATGTACACCACAGTTTAACATGAATGTACACCACAGTTTAACATGAATGTTCACCACAGTTTAACATGAATGTGCACCACAGTTTAACATGAATGTTCACCACAGTTTAACATGAATGTACACCACAGTTTAACATGAATGTACACCACAGTTTAACATGAATGTTCACCACAGTTTAACATGAATGTACACCACAGTTTAACATGAATGTTCACCACAGTTTAACATGAATGTTCACCACAGTTTAACATGAATGTACACCACAGTTTAACATGAATGTTCACCACAGTTTAACATGAATGTAAACCACAGTTTAACATGAATGTACACCACAGTTTAACATGAATGTACACCACAGTTTAACATGAATGTTCAGCACAGTTTAACATGAATGTTCACCACAGTTTAACATGAATTTACTATTGACGGTTGTAGCCATCAATTGTCCCATGAACAATCACCCATATTAACAAAGTTATGTCATTTAAAACATCACATTTCTCTAGTATGGGCTATTTATCGTAATGAAGGCTATCAGTAAAATGCCTGCGATGTTACCGGTATGGTCGGTGTCTACATTTGTTTCGGTTTGTCTTTCCAGCTCTACCCTGTTAATAATTTATCACAGCAGCCTTGGTATCCATTGCAGTTGGATTGCTATATCGTACCATACCTTACCATATCCTATCATACCTGACCATATCCTACCATACCTGACCATATCCTATCCTACACTATCCTACCATAACAAACCCTACCGTATACTACCACACCATACAATACCTTATCCTACCACACCATACCCTACAATACCCTATCCTACCATACCCTACCCTACCGGACCATATCCTCCTATACCCTACCATAATATACCCTACCAAACCATATCCTCCTATACCATAATATACCCTACCAAACCATATCCTCCTATACCATAATATACCCTACCAAACCATATCTTCCTATACCATAATATACCCTACCAAACCATATCTTCCTATACCATAATATACCCTACCAAACCATATCCTCCTATACCATAATATACCCTACCATATTATACCCTACCAAACCATATCCTCCTATACCCTACCATAATATACCCTACCAAAATATACCCTACCATACCATATCTTCCTATACCCTACCATAATATACCCTACCAAACCATATCCTCCTGTACCCTACCATAATATACCCTACCAAACCATATGTTCCTATACCATAATATACCCTACCAAACCATATCTTCCTATACCATAATATACCCTACCAAACCATATCCTCCTATACCCTTGAATGGACAATGAATGTAAGATCTCCCTTCACTCTCTGACCTGAACTGGTGTGATGCTGTTTCCACACTCAGCTCCAGCTAAGCAAGCACAGCGACATACACCACACTACTACTGCCAGTCTGAGGACTTATGGGCAGGATGTAAATAGATCATAATACATGTATATAGTCAATTCATAGAAAATCCTTCCTACCTCCCAAGCATCTGTCGTTGTTCACTTTCTAAATGAGTCATTAAAGTGAAGGCCAGTTTAACCACGTGGTTATGTTTAATACCCTGGCAGAATATGGTCAACAACATTTACAGCTGTAGGATCTTAATTTGAGCCAGTTTTGCTACAGAAATAAATTAATCCTGCAGCAGCAACAGGAAATGTGAATTATAATATGGATTCTAATATAATGGGAATGTTGTGGAGAAGACTTGACAGACATGTAGTATTCAGGCAGTGAGACTAATTACCTGTCATTATCCTACCGATATTACACTACAAATCAGCACGTCACTGGACTGCGCTGTTCTTCTAGTAGTGGTGATTGGGGAACGATCAGTCCACTACATATCTGTCCCTCAGCCATCCCATGACCTAGAGGGCATATCTATTATAACCACTCAGAACTGCAGCCTGCCTACCAGAAGCATCGGTCGGAGATGCTGAGGCCGGTCCTGTGTCAGGTTTAGACATCGAAGACCATGCAGTGTTCCGGTCTGCTGGTGATTCAACAGTAGGCTACACTGCCAATGGCTTTATAAACCAAGAAGGAAAATCGGTGTGAAGGCATACCCATATATCTAGGCCTATCTTACTGCTAGTGAGACTGCTCTACTCGACAACAGTGTTTTCTCAACCCTCCATCTCGACCCGTGGACAGTCCCTCGTATCTTGCTTGCTTGCGGACAGCTACTAGGCCTAAGTCAGATCTTCCAAGAAGGATAACTATTGCCAAAAGACACTGATAGCACTACAGTGCTAATTTACTAATTGCCACCTTTTGCTCTTGACCCTATTGTACAGACTGTAGCCCTGACCATGGTTACCATGAGAACCAGGAGACGTCATGTGACTAGATGAGCCTGTGGCATGCTTCTCTGTGGGTCTCTATCTGTTTCAAATTTCAATGAATGCAGCACTATGCATATAGAGGCATAGAGTATATATATACGCTAGCTATTGCTTGCACCAAAGAGAGGAAAAAACTCACTTGTTAAAATAATGTATTTCTTCCTCTCTCATTTATTTTATATCCTGAATTACTTGTGTAAATGCTCACATTGTCCATATTTATTAATTTATGTAACTTGTGTTTTTGTAACAAAACTATGTCTTATTTCTTTATGAATAATATTAAAGTGATTTTACCAAAATATGATCTTATGTTTGAGACTGGGTTGGTAATATACACCACAGTGGAGAAAAACATTTTATCTTTAGTACTTTGACTGCAGTCAGTGTTAACTGGTGCTTCTCTCTGGTATGTTAGTATGTGGTCTGACTCCTCACCTTCGGCAGGGATCAGGGTACGTGGTCTGACTCCTCACCTTCTGCAGGGATCAGGGTAATCAGGGTACGTGGTCTGACTCCTCACCTTCTGCAGGGATCAGGGTACGTGGTCTGACTCCTCACCTTCTGCAGGGATCAGGGTACGTGGTCTGACTCCTCACCTTCTGCAGGGATCAGGGTAATCAGGGTACGTGGTCTGACTCCTCACCTTCTGCAGGGATCAGGGTATGTGGTCTGACTCCTCACCTTCTGCAGGGATCAGGGTACGTGGTCTGACTCCTCACCTTCTGCAGCGATCAGGGTACGTGGTCTGACTCCTCACCTTCTACAGGGATCAGGGTATGTGGTCTGACTCCTCACCTTTGCAGGGATGAGGGTGCGTGGTCTGACTCCTCGCCTTCTACAGGGATCAGGGTATGTGGTCTACTTCACTCCTCACCTTTTGCAGGGATCAGGGTATGTAGTCTGACTACCTGCCTTCTGCAGGGATCAGGGTATGTGGGCTGACTCCCTGCCTTCTGCAGGGATCAGGGTAATCAGGGTATGTGGTCTGACTCCTCACCTTCTGCAGGGATCAGGGTAATCAGGGTACGTGGTCTGACTCCTCACCTTCTGCAGGGATCAGGGTATGTGGTCTGACTCCTCACCTTCTGCAGGGATCAGGGTATGTGGTCTGACTCCTCACCTTCTGCAGGGATCAGGGTATGTGGTCTGATTCCTCACCTTCTGGAGGGATCAGGGTATGTGGTCTGACTCCCTGCCTTCTGCAGGGATCAGGGTATGTGGTCTGACTCCCTGCCTTCTGCAGGGATCAGGGTAATCAGGGTATGTGGTCTGACTCCCTGCCTTCTGCAGGGATCAGGGTATGTGGTCTGACTCCCCCACCTTCTGCAGGGATCAGGGTACGTGGTCTGATTTCCCATCTTCTGCAGGGATCAGGGTACGTGGTCTGATTCCCCACCTTCTGGAGGGATCAGGGTAAGTGGTCTGACTCCCCACCTTCTGGAGGGATCAGGGTACGTGGTCTGACTCCCCACCTTCTGCAGGGATCAGGGTACGTGGTCTGACTCCCCACCTTCTGCAGGGATCAAGTGACCGCTGCCAGCTGCAACCTTAGACTAACACAGAGTCAGGCAGGCAGGCCCCCAGTCACAGGTGTCATGTTCACAAGGCTACATACTTCAACATAGAAGCTCTGTCCAGAACCCCCTACAACACTAGATAATGTAACATTAGAGAACAGATCTTCAGAAAGTATTCACACCCCTTGACTTTTCCACAATACCACATTATGTCAAAGTGAATCGTTTTTTTTTTAATTAAATAAAAAATGCTTTTTTAAATGAAAAGCTGAAATGCTTTCAGTCAATAAGGATTCAACCTCTTTGTTAGAGCTAGCCTAAATAATTTCAGGATAAAAAAAGTGCTTAACAAGTCACATAATAAGTCGCATGGACTGTGTGCAATAATAGTGTTTAACATGATTTTTTAATGACTACCTTATCTGTGTACCCCACACATACAATTATCTGTAAGGTCCCTCAGTCCAGCAGTGAATTTCATACACATATTCGACCACAAATACCAGGGAGGTTTTCCAATGCCTCACAAAGAAGGGTATCTATTGGTATACAGGTTAGAAAATATATATATAAAAAAAAACAGACAAATTGAATATCCCTTTGAGCATGGTGAAGTTACTAATTACACTATGGATGGTGTATCAATACACCCAGTCACTATAAAGATACAGGCGTCCTTCCTAACTGAGTTGCCAGAGAAGAAGGAAACTGCTCAGGGATTTCACAATGAGGCCGATGGTGACTTTAAAACAGTTACAGAGTTGAATGGCTGTGATAGGAGAAAACTGAGGATGGATCAACAACATTGTAGTTACTCCACAATACTAACCTAAATGACAGAGTGAAAAGAAGGAAGTCTGTAAAAAATACAAATATTTTAAAAGATGCATCCTGTTTTCAAAAAGGCACTAAAGTAATACTGCAAAAAATGTGGCAAGGCAAATCACTTTTTGTCCTGAATACAAGGTGTTATGTTTGGGGCAAATCCAACACATTACTGAGTACCCCTCTCCATATTTCCAAGCATGGTGGTGGCTGCATCATGTTATGGGAAAAGTGAAAGGGGGATATCTAGTCAGTTGTACAACTGAATCATTGGGGGTCTGTGCCATTTAAGATTTTTTTTAATGAACATGGCCTTATTTCTATTACAGCATGACGGATGACTGTCCTTCATATTCCCCCAGTTCAATGTAACAGTGATGGGTTTAGGATACTGTCCTTCACCCAGTTCAATGTAACAGTGATGGGTTTAGGATACTGTCCTTCATATTCACCCAGTTCAATGTAACAGTGATGGGATTAGGATACTGTCATTCATATTCACCCAGTTCAATGAAACAGTGATGGGTTTAGGATACTGTCCTTCATATTCACCCAGTTCAATATAACAGTGATTGGTTTAGGTTACTGTCATTCACCCAGTTCAATGTAACAGTGATGGGTTTAGGATACTGTCCTTCATATTCACCCAGTTCAATGTAACAGTGATGGGTTTAGGTTACTGTCATTCACCCAGTTCAATGTAACAGTGATGGGTTTAGGTTACTGTCCTTCATATTCACCCAGTTCAAAGTAACAGTGATGGGTTTAGGATACTGTCATTCACCCAGTTCAATGTAACAGTGATGGGTTTAGGATACTGTCCTTCATATTCACCCAGTTCAATGTAACAGTGATGGGATTAGGATACTGTCATTCATATTCACCCAGTTCAATGTAACAGTGATGGGTTTAGGATACTGTCATTCATCCAGTTCAATGTAACAGTGATGGGTTTAGGTTACTGTCCTTCACCCAGTTCAATGTAACAGTGATGGGTTTAGGTTACTGTCCTTCATATTCACCCAGTTCAAAGTAACAGTGATGGGTTTAGGATACTGTCATTCACCCAGTTCAATGTAACAGTGATGGGTTTAGGATACTGGTCCTTCATATTCACCCAGTTCAATGTAACAGTGATGGGTTTAGGATACTGGTCCTTCACCCAGTTCAATGTAACAGTGATGGGTTTAGGTTACTGTCCTTCATATTCACCCAGTTCAATGTAACAGTGATGGGTTTAGGATACTGTCCTTCATATTCACCCAGTTCAATGTAACAGTGATGGGATTAGGATACTGTCATTCATATTCACCCAGTTCAATGTAACAGTGATGGGTTTAGGATACTGTCATTCATCCAGTTCAATGTAACAGTGATGGGTTTAGGTTACTGTCCTTCACCCAGTTCAATGTAACAGTGATGGGTTACTGTCCTTCATATTCACCCAGTTCAATATAACAGTGATTGGTTTAGGTTACTGTCATTCACCCAGTTCAATGTAACAGTGATGGGTTTAGGATACTGTCCTTCATATTCACCCAGTTCAATGTAACAGTGATGGGTTTAGGTTACTGTCATTCACCCAGTTCAATGTAACAGTGATGGGTTTAGGTTACTGTCCTTCATATTCACCCAGTTCAAAGTAACAGTGATGGGTTTAGGATACTGTCATTCACCCAGTTCAATGTAACAGTGATGGGTTTAGGATACTGTCCTTCACCCAGTTCAATGTAACAGTGATGGGTTTAGGATACTGTCCTTCACCCAGTTCAATGTAACAGTGATGGGTTTAGGATACTGTCCTTCATATTCACCCAGTTCAATGTAACAGTGATGGGTTTAGGATACTGTCCTTCATATTCACCCAGTTCAATGTAACAGTGATGGGTTTAGGATACTGTCCTTCACCCAGTTCAATGTAACAGTGATGGGATTAGGATACTGTCCTTCATATTCACCCAGTTCAATGTAACAGTGATGGGTTTAGGATACTGTCATTCATATTCCATTCACCCAGTTCAATGTAACAGTGATGGGTTTAGGATACTGTCATTCACCCAGTTCAATGTAACAGTGATGGGATTAGGATACTGTCCTTCATATTCACCCAGTTCAATGTAACAGTGATGGGATTAGGATACTGTCCTTCATATTCACCCAGTTCAATGTAACAGTGATGGGTTTAGGATACTGTCATTCATATTCACCCAGTTCAATGTAACAGTGATGGGTTTAGGATACTGTCCTTCACCCAGTGCAATGTAACAGTGATGAGTTTAGGATACTGTCTTTCATATTCACCCAGTTCAATGTAACAGTGATGGGTTTAGGATACTGTCCTTCACCCAGTTCAATGTAACAGTGATGGGTTTAGGATACTGTCATTCATCCAGTTCAATGTAACAGTGATGGGTTTAGGTTACTGTCCTTCACCCAGTTCAATGTAACAGTGATGGGTTTAGGATACTGTCATTCATATTCACCCAGTTCAATGTAACAGTGATGGGTTTAGGATACTGTCCTTCATATTCACCCAGTTCAATGTAAAAGTGATGGGTTTAGGATACTGTCCTTCACCCAGTTCAATGTAACAGTGATGGGTTTAGGATACTGTCCTTCATATTCACCCAGTTCAATGTAACAGTGATGGGTTTAGGTTACTGTCCTTCATATTCACCCAGTTCAACGTAACAGTGATGGGTTTAGGATACTGTCATTCACCCAGTTCAATGTAACAGTGATGGGTTTAGGATACTGTCATTCATCCAGTTCAATGTAACAGTGATGGGTTTAGGTTACTGTCCTTCACCCAGTTCAATATAACAGTGATGGGTTTAGGATACTGTCATTCATATTCACCCAGTTCAATGTAACAGTGATGGGTTTAGGTTACTGTCCTTCACCCAGTTCAATGTAACAGTGATGGGTTTAGGTTACTGTCCTTCATATTCACCCAGTTCAATATAACAGTGATGGGTTTAGGATACTGTCCTTCACCCAGTTCAATGTAACAGTGATGGGTTTAGGTTACTGTCCTTCATATTCACCCAGTTCAATGTAACAGTGATGGGTTTAGGATACTGTCCTTCATATTCACCCAGTTCAATGTAACAGTGATGGGTTTAGGATACTGTCATTCACCCAGTTCAATGTAACAGTGATGGGTTTAGGTTACTGTCCTTCACCCAGTTCAATGTAACAGTGATGGGTTTAGGATACTGTCATTCATATTCACCCAGTTCAATGTAACAGTGATGGGTTTAGGATACTGTCCTTCATATTCACCCAGTTCAATGTAACAGTGATGGGTTTAGGTTACTGTCCTTCACCCAGTTCAATGTAACAGTGATGGGTTTAGGTTACTGTCCTTCACCCAGTTCAATGTAACAGTGATGGGTTTAGGATACTGGTCCTTCACCCAGTTCAATGTAACAGTGATGGGTTTAGGATACTGTCCTTCACCCAGTTCAATGTAACAGTGATGGGTTTAGGATACTGTCCTTCATATTCACCCAGTTCAATGTAACAGTGATGGGTTTAGGATACTGGTCCTTCATATTCACCCAGTTCAATGTAACAGTGATGGGTTTAGGATACTGTCCATTCACCCAGTTCAATGTAACAGTGATGGGTTTAGGATACTGTCATTCACCCCAGTTCAATGTAACAGTGATGGGTTTAGGTTACTGTCATTCACCCAGTTCAATGTAACAGTGATGGGTTTAGGATACTGTCATTCATATTCACCCAGTTCAATGTAACAGTGATGGGTTTAGGATACTGTCCTTCACCCAGTTCAATGTAACAGTGATGGGTTTAGGATACTGTCCTTCATTCCCCAGTTCAATGTAACAGTGATGGGTTTAGGATACTGGTCCTTCACCCAGTTCAATGTAACAGTGATGGGTTTAGGATACTGTCCTTCATATCACCCAGTTCAATGTAACAGTGATGGGTTTAGGTTACTGTCATTCACCCAGTTCAATGTAACAGTGATGGGTTTAGGATACTGTCCTTCATTTCCAACCCAGTTCAATGTAACAGTGATGGGTTTAGGATACTGTCCTTCATATTCACCCAGTTCAATGTAACAGTGATGGGTTTAGGATACTGTCCTTCATATTCACCCAGTTCAATGTAACAGTGATGGGTTTAGGATACTGTCCTTCATATTCACCCAGTTCAATGTAACAGTGATGGGTTTAGGATACTGTCCTTCACATTCCATTCACCCAGTTCAATGTAACAGTGATGGGTTTAGGATACTGTCCTTCATATTCACCCAGTTCAATGTAACAGTGATGGGATTAGGATACTGTCATTCACCCAGTTCAATGTAACAGTGATGGGTTTAGGATACTGTCCTTCATATTCACCCAGTTCAATGTAACAGTGATGGGTTTAGGATACTGTCATTCATATTCACCCAGTTCAATGTAACAGTGATGGGTTTAGGTTACTACATGGTACTGAAATTTCCCCTATACCATCATGAGTTTGCTACACCCTAGAAAGAAAGATTAGAGTAATCAAGGTGACAGACAGTGACACATTCAATACCGCCTTGCACACACTTGCCTGCTTCTAGCTCAGGGATGGGCAACTGGGTTTTGTTGGCCCGTGGACCAATTTCACCCCGCCCACCCAACAAAAAGTTTACTGTTGAGAGATTCAAAATTTGATTGTACATTAGCCCATGTCAGCTAAAGTGTTTTATACTGGTAAGTCAGTCTAGCAGCCAACTATGAAAAACTTGCAGGAAGCATAGTCGAATTCCCAAACGGGGTGGGGCCCATCAATCATCACTTATCATATTAAAACTGAAAACATTTGCCTCTTATGGCAAAATGCGTAGAATTGCAGGAAACTAGCTGTAAAACTACACATTTTTTCTCTTTCCGCCCCATGCCAAAATGAGTAGAATTGCATTAAATGAGTTATAAAATTGCAAAATCTTCTCTCCGTCCCATTGCAAAATGTGCAGAATTACAGGAAATGAACTTCAAAACTAGAAATGTTTATTTTCACGAGGAAGGGGCCGCTAAAATGTTTTGCTTGGAAGGTGGTGGGGATTGGGGGTTATGGATGTGGGTACATAGATCCACTGCGGCCCTCATGATGAGTTACGTTTTTTTTTTTGTGGCCCCCACCCCCATCAAAGTTGCCCATTCCTGATTTAGCTGATCTGGGTGTAATCATTAGTCCAACAGTTGCAAACAAGAGTTTCTATTGGACAAATTCTGGTATGTTTATCCCCGTTTCGTTCCGTTTAAGAAACGTTTTTCAGCAGAATGGGTGGAGTGAATACACACCTGATCACCAAACACAGTTCACTTTCATAGCAGCCACGTACAAACAGCATGATCACTTACATAGCAGCCACATACAAACAGCATGATTACTTTCATAGCAGCCACGTACATATAGCATGATCCCTTTCATAGCAGCCACGTACAAACAGCATGATCCCTTTCATAGCAGCCACGTACAAACAGCATGATCCCTTTCATAGCAGCCACGTACAAACAGCATGATCCCTTTCATAGCAGCCACGTACAAACAGCATGATCCCTTTCATAGCAGCCACGTACAAACAGCATGATCCCTTTCATAGCAGCCACGTACAAACAGCATTATCTCTTTGATTGTTGTAGAATTCCTTCAGACATCTATGCGCTCTCCTCCTGCCACCTTTTCTCTTCGCTTGTGGACTTCAGTGTACATTACAACTTTCCAAGCCAAACCTTCATACCATAACTGCTAACCGTTACACACAGTCTACATCATTGTCACCATATTAGCGAACATCATAGTCAACATAGCTACTAGAACTAACTCATTAATAAACCCGCTACAATCATGCAGTACGGTGTATGGCAAGCAGTTTAGCAGTTACACCGGTGGGCCCTGGTGGCAATAAATTAATAAAACCAAAAGCTTACCTTGACTTGAGTTCCAGTGTTGGACAGCCATAAACAGCTAGCTAACATAGCATCCCGACTCTGTTTGAGCCAGGTGTTTGAGTAGGCTAAACTAGCTAGCTGCAAGTGAAAGTGAAAAGAAAATACACAATGAAATATAGCTAGCTTTCTCTCGCTCTTTCTTGTCCTTCATTTTTGAAGAAATGAATTTGTTAAACTGTTCAACTATTGTCTTTTCTCTGAGACAACTACTCACCACATGTTATGCACTTGCAGTGCTAGCTAGCCGTGGCTTACGCTTTCAGTACTAGATTCATTCTGATCCTTTGATTGGATCGACAACATGTCAGTTCATACTGCAAGAGCTCTGATAGGTTGGAGGACGTCCTCCGGAAGTTGTCATAATTACTGTGTAAGTCTAAGGAAGGGGGTGAGAACCATGAGCCTCCTAGATTTTGTATTGAAGTCAATGTACCCAGAGGAGGACGGAAGCTAGCTGTCCTCCAGCTACACCATGATGCTACCCCAGAGAGTGATGATGAGGCTACTGTAGACCATCATTGTAAAACAGTTTGTTTTATTCTATTATTTGGTGACGTGACTATATTTAGGATAGTTTTATCTAAAAAGGATTTTTTTTAATTATTGTTTCACTGTTGTTATTTTTATGAAATTCACTGAGGAGGATGGTCCTCACCTTCCTCCTCTGAACTGAATGCATTTAACACAACCCCTCTGAATCAACTGCCTTAATGTTGCTGGACTCCAGGAAGAGGAATGGGGATCCTTAATAAATACAAATATTAATCAGAGTGGTCTTAATTGACACCCATGTTATCGGCACCCAGAAAGCAGATGTTGTTTGGGGTTAAATGCCTTGCTGAGGGGCAGAAGAACACATTTTTACCTTGTCGGCTCAGGAATTCAATTCAGCAACTTTTTCGGATACTGGCCCAACCCTCCTACCTGCCAGGTTACCTTCCGCCCTATGGGTATTCTTGTAAAGTTTACGGGGATTTTTCAGGATTAAAAGAAACATAATGGAGCTAAACACAAGCAACATACTAGAAGAAAACCGGGTCCAGTCTGCTTTCCACCAGACACTGGGAGACATTTACCTTTCAGCAGGACAATAACCTAAAATACAAAGCCAAATATACACTAGAGTGGCTTACCAACAAGACAGTGAATGTTCTTGAGTGGCTGAGTTACAGTTTTGACTTAAATCTATGGCAAGACCTGAAAATGGTTGTCTAGCGATGATCAACAACCAATTTGACAGAACTTGAAGAACGTTGAAAATGGGCAAATGTTGCAGTCCGTAGATGACAAGATAAAAACCGAGTAAAGGGTTGTTCCTTGTTTATTTGATTTGAATCTGAAATAAAACAACACAAACATGTTGGTTTTTGTTTCTATTGTCTAAAGGAAATATTAAATAACGAGAAATTGAATAATTATTTGATGTGTTTTTAATTAATGGTTCTGATTGGACCAGTACACCATACCTTTGGCCAATTAATAGTTGTGGCTTCCTGACAACACAGACAATTATAAATGGGTATTTATTCATATTTTTGATCGACATATGTAATCAAATAAAAAGACAAACCTTATTTTATTTCTCATTCCAATGATTTGATGATTGACAGTCCACTGTAGTGGGTCGTGTAACCAGTCCTCAGGCCAAATAGGCCTAGGTCTGTGAGACAGTCACTTCCACAACCTTAATGACTAACCTGTAGCCGACATCATTGTGATGGATAGCGACCAATCAACACAAGCCTCAGTGCCAATGAGCTTAGACAATATAACCACATGGGCCGTCAGCCACGTTCCGGTGAAATTCACGCATCATGACCAATGGAGAACAGTTTTTAGTTTTGCCAATGTCAGGATCACGTGATGAGCCTATAAGGTATGATATAAAAACAAAACAAGAGCTGTAGCATATGGAAAACCGTGCGTATTGTATTTGCATTTATTCTGGATCCCCATTAGTTCCTGTTGCCAAGGCAGCAGCTACTCTTCCTGGGGTTTATTATGGATCCCCATTAGTTCCTGCCAAGGCAGCAGCTACTCTTCCTGGGGTTTATTATGGATCCCCATTAGTTCCTGCCAAGGCAGCAGCTACTCTTCCTGGGGTTTATTCTGGATCCCCATTAGTTCCTGCCAAGGCAGCAGCTACTCTTCCTGGGGTTTATTCTGGATCCCCGTTAGTTCCTGTCAAGGCAGCAGCTACTCTTCCTGGGGTTTATTATGGATCCCCATTAGTTCCTGCCAAGGCAGCAGCTACTCTTCCTGGGGTTTATTATGGATCCCCATTAGTTCCTGTTGCCAAGGCAGCAGCTACTCTTCCTGGGGTTTATTATGGATCCCCGTTAGTTCCTGCCAAGGCAGCAGCTACTCTTCCCGGGGTTTATTATGGATCCCCGTTAGTTCCTGCCAAGGCAGCAGCTACTCTTCCCGGGGTTTATTATGGATCCCCGTTAGTTCCTGCCAAGGCAGCAGCTACTCTTGCCGGGGTTTATTGTGGATCCCCGTTAGTTCCTGCCAAGGCAGCAGCTACTCTTCCCGGGGTTTATTATGGATCCCCGTTAGTTCCTACCAAGGCGGCAGCTACTTTTCCTGGGATCCAGCAACATCAAGGCAGTTATATACAGTGTCAAGAAAAATTATGTGACCCTTTGGAATACCTGGATTTCAGCATAAATTGGTCATCAAATTTGATCTGATCTTCTAAGTCACAACAATAGACAAACATAGTGTCCTTGAACTAATAACACACTAAATATTGCATTTTTCTTGTCTATTTTGAATACATACATTTAAACATTCACAGTGTAGGCTGGAAAAAGTATGTGAACCCCTAGGCTAATGACTTCTCCAAAAGCTAATTGGAGTCAGGAGTCAGCTAACCTGGAGTCCAATCAATGAGACAAGATTGGAGATGTTGGTTAGAGCTGCCTTTCCCTATAAAAAAACACTCACAAAACTTGAGTTTGTTATTCAGAAGAAGCATTGCCCGATGTGAACCATGCCTCGTACAAAATAGATGTACAATGCAATGTACATATTTAGGTGTGTATGTCTTTGCTGTCTCTCTGTTGAAAACACTCGATCCATCTACGGGGAGTAATTCCACAGAAAGTCACCAGAGATCACCATGTTCTTTGTAGTTGTAGTAGGTTGGTCTCAGAGTGTCTGTTAGAACGAATCTTCCAGTCATACCAATGTTCGTTTGAATGGATCTTTCAAAGTACCACCCCATGGTTCTCGGTTGAGTTTACTAGATCAAAGTACTTAAAATAACTGCAGACTGGATGTTCCTGTGTAGTCTTCCTCGACAGAGAGTTTCAAAGTTTCTAACCATTTCAACGTGCAGCCACGCTCCACGTTTTTCTGGTCTCAGAGTCTGACCATCCATGATGTCCGGTTCAACACCGTCCGTCTGCTTGGTCTCTCGTCTTCTTAACCATTTATAACATATCCAGTTGGCACTGCACATAACTGGTCTATAGAGAGTTCTTCAGCAGGTCTTTTTAAACACTTGGGGGAAAAAGGGTGTTCCATTACGTTTGGAATTATGTCTGTGCTCACGTGGACAAGGTTACTGACTGGATAAACTTTACATGAAAAAACATTTTCTCATTTAGAAGGCCAAAATCACATTTTGTCTTCTCACAAATAGTTTCATATTTAATCCTAGAAGTTCCACAACATTTGGATGTAAACCTGACAACTGGGAAATATACACATTCAGAGATACAGTTAATGTTGTTATACTGTCCTTAAAGAGATCCAAAAACAACAACTGATTTGACAATTGTTCTTTAAGGACCCACTGACCATTCCAACTGTTTGGATTACATCATTTTTTTTCATTATTCAACCTTTTTATGTTGTAGTTTTGGCGGGAAGAATCTCCTTGTAACAAAATGGTTTCTTTCCCCTCCATCCTGCAGAGCCCAAAGTTTCTGCAAGGTATTTACAACCGTCAAAACTGTCCAACTCCATTCCTCTCCCCCTCTGTGGGAGAGAGAGGGCGCTGTAGAGCAGACCCACTGTAACCTGATCCTTCAGGTGTTCACAGGAGAGTCATTACATTTGCATAAAGATGGAAAGGGTAACAAAAGTATCTCTAAAAGCCTTGATGTTCATCAGTCCACGGTAAGACAAATTGTCTATAAATAGAGTGTTAGCTAAAGACACAGAAATCTCTGGAACATGCTGACATCTCTGTTGACGAGTCTACGATACGCAAAACACTAAACAAGAATGGTGTTCATGGGAGGACACCACGGAAGAAGCCATTGCTGTCCAAAAAAAACTAAAAACATTGCTGCACGTCTGAAGTTTGCAAAAGAGCACCTGGATGTTCCACAGCGCTACTGGCAAAATATTCTGTGGACAGATGTAACTACAGTTGAGTTGTTTGGAAGGAATATATAACACTATGTGGAGAAAAAAAGGCACAGCACACCAACATCAAAACCTCATCCCAACTGTAAAGTATGGTGGAGGGAGCATCCTAGTTTGGGGCTGCTTTGCTGCCTCAGGGCATGGACAGCTTGCTATCATTTACGGAAAAATGAATTTCCAAGTTTATCAAGACATTTTGCAGGAGAATGTTAGGCTATCTGTCTGCAAATTGAAGCTCAGCAGAAGTTGGCCCTCTGGCAAACAGGACAACGACCCAAAACACAGCAGTAAATCCACAACAGAATGGCTTCAACAGAAGAAAATACAGCTTCTAGAGTGGCCCAGTCAGAGTTCTGACCGCAACCTGATTGAGATGCAGTGGCATGACCTCAAGAGAGCAGTTCACGCCAGACATCCCAATAATATTGCTGAACTGAAACAGTTTTATAAAGAGGAATTGTCCAAAATTTCTCCTGACCGTTGTGCAGGTCTGATCCACAACTACAGAAAACGTTTGGTTGAGGTTATTGCTGCCAAAGGAGGGTCAACCTGTTATTAAATCAAAAGGGTTCACATACTTCTTCCACCCTGCACTGTCAATGTTTACACGGTGTGTTCAATAAAGACACGAAAACAAATAATTGCTGGTGTTTTATTAGTTTAAGCAGACTGTGTTTGTCTATTGTTGTGACCTAGATGAAGATCAGATCAAATTTGATGACCCATTTATGCAGAAATCCAGATATTTCCAAAGGGTTCGCACACTTTTTCTTGCCACTGTACAATTTAAAATATTACATTTCATAACACATTGTGTTCCCTCAGGCCACTAATCTACTACTACATATCTACAATACAACATTCATGTGTACGTGTGTGTCTTATGTGTATGTACCTGTGTGTCTCTCTTCACAGTCCCTGCTGTTCCATAAGGTGTATTTCTATCTGTTTTTTAAATCTGATTCTACTGCTTGCATCAGTTACCTGATGTGGAATAGAGTTCCATGTAGTCATGGCTCTATGTAGTACTGTGCGCCTCCCATAGTCTGTTCTGGACTTGGGGACTGTGAAGAGACCTCTGGTGGCATGTCTTGTGGGGTATGTATGGGTGTCCGAACTGTGTGCTAGTAGTTTAAACAGAGATCTCTGTGCTTTCAACATGTCAATACTTACAATAACAAGTAGTGATGAAGTTAATCTCCCCTCCACTTTGAGCCAGGAGAGATTTACATGCATATTATTCATGTTAGGTCTCTGTGTACATCTAAGGACCAGCCGTGCTGCCCTGTTCTGAGACAATTGCAATTTTCCGAGGTCCCTCTGTGGCATTTGACCACATGGCTGAACAGTAGTCCAGGTGTGACAAAACTAGGACCTGCCTTGTTGATAGTGCTGTTAAGAAGGTAGAAACTAGGGCCTGTAGGACCTGCCTTGTTGATAGTGCTGTTAAGAAGGTAGAAACTAGGGCCTGTAGGACCTGCCTTGTTGATAGTGTTGTTAAGAAGGTAGACACTAGGGCCTGTAGGACCTGCCTTGTTGATAGTGTTGTTAAGAAGGTAGAAACTAGGGCCTGTAGGACCTGCCTTGTTGATAGTGTTGTTAAGAAGGTAGAAACTAGGGCCTGTAGGACATGCCTTGTTGATAGTGTTGTTAAGAAGGTAGAAACTAGGGCCTGTAGGACCTGCCTTGTTGATAGTGCTGTTAAGAAGGTAGAAACTAGGGCCTGTAGGACCTGCCTTGTTCATAGTGTTGTTAAGAAGGTAGAAACTAGGGCCTGTAGGACCTGCCTTGTTGATAGTGCTGTTAAGAAGGTAGAAACTAGGGCCTGTAGGACCTGCCTTGTTGATAGTGCTGTTAAGAAGGTAGAAACTAGGGCCTGTAGGACCTGCCTTGTTGACAGTGCTATTTAGAAAGTAGAGCAGTTCTTTACCATGGACAGACTTCTCCCCATCTTAGCTACAGTTGTATCAACATGTTTTGACCATGACAGTTTACAATCCAGGGTTACTCCAAGCAGTTTAGTCCCCTGAACTTGCTCAATTTCCACATTATTTATTACAAGATTGAGTTGATTTTTCCCAAATGCAATGCTTTTAGTTTTTTTTAAAAATATTTAGGACTAACTTATTCCTTGCCACCCATTCTGAAACTAACTGCTGCTCTTTGTCTTGTTTTGCAGTGATTTCACTCGCTGTAGTAACTGACGTGTATAACCATAGACACAGTGGCTTTACTCAAAGCCAGTGGTATGTCGTTAGTAAAGATAGAAAAAAAAGTAAGGGGCCTTGGCAGCTGCCCTGGGGAATTCCTGATTCTACCTGGATTATGTTGGAGAGGCTTCCATTAAATAACACCCTCTGTGTTCTGTTAGACAGGTAACTCTTCATCCACAGTATAGCAGGGGGTGTAAAGCCATAACACAAGTTTTTCCAGCAGCAGAGTATGATCGATAATGTCAAAAGCCGCACTGAAGTTTAACAAAACAGCCCCCCAATCTTTTTATCATCAATTTCTCTCACCCAATCATCAGTCATTTGTGTAAGTTCTGTGCTTGTTGAATGTCATTCCCTATAAGCGTGCTAAAAGTCTGTTGTTAATTTGTTTACAGTAAAATATCATTGTATCTGGTAAAACACCATTTTTTTCCAGAAGTTTACTAAGGGTTGGTAACAGGCTGATTGGTCAGCTATTTGAGCCAGTAAAGGGGGCTTTACTATTCTTTGGTAGTGGAATGATTTCCCTCCAGGCCTGAGGGCACACATTTTCTAATAGGCTTAAATTGAAGATGTGGCAAATAGGAGTGTCAATATCGTCCGCTATTATCCTCAGTCATTTTCCATCCAAGTTGTCAGACCCCAGTGGCTTGTCAGTGTTGATAGACAACAATTTTTGTTCACTTCTTCCACACTCACTTTATGGAATTCAAAAGGACAACGCTTGTCTTTCATAATTTTATCAGTTATACTTGGATGTGTAGTGTCAGCGTTTGTTGCTGGCATGTCATGCCTAAGTTAGCGAATCTTGCCAGCGAACAAAATCATTAAAGTAATTGGCAATAGAAGTGGGTTGTGACGAATGAGCCTTCTGATTCAGTGAATGGAACAGCAAAATCTGCAGAATCGGCAAGGTTGTATCCACCATATAAATAACATTCTATTGGTTGCAAAAATGTTCTATAATAATTTAAATCCTGTGTTGTTTTGCATATCAGTACATCGAAAATCTCTAATCTGAATAAAGCGAATAAGGCCATTCTTGAACACGGGGTGAGACATTCTTAGTAATCTGCTAGAGAACACGTTTGGATTTAAGTATAACTTTATATTTAAGTATAACCTTTATATGACTGAAACCTTTAGTGAGAGGGCTAATGCATTAATATTTAATAATTTTGTCTGGCTTGCCGTTCCAAATAAAATGTAATATTTTTAAGAACAAGTCGCTAGGTGTAGGCAAGACCATAAGCAAATACGTAAACTGGGATATAACTAAAAGAGTTAACCAGGGTAATTTTTCCACAAATAGACAGGTATTTTCCTTGCCAAGGTAGCTTATCTATTTTTAGCACTTTTCTGGGATGCATGCTTGTTTTCATTGCTTTACTGGGAGGCTTAGCAGCAGTAGATCTGCTCATGTTATTTATGTTAGTGCAGGGTGTGCTGCACACAGTGGACTTCCTACTAGGGGCACACCACCTCAGTGCTAACAGTATAAATCTGGTTCATAGGCACATGATTACTGAATACAATAGCTGTAGGATCAGCAGTGGCACTCAGGGCAGTTAGAGGGACAGCAATTAGGTTACATACATTGTGTCTACCAACGCCCCTAGTATAATGCACATTTGCTGAAGCATTATGAAAACTCACCTACACAATGGTAGGGATTAACAGAGCTGGGCTTGGATCATTGATAAGTCGTTCTGTCAAAGCAGCCTGATCCAGGAATCCAAGTGATTTGGGTGGATCCCATCCTCCTTATAAAACGAGCTTTGTTTCCAGACGGTGTGAAAATTGTCAATAAATGTTACACGCACAGAACTGCAATAGTCTCGTAGCAAGTTATGGAGGACTAAAAGTCTGCTGAACCGTTCAATGCCACGATTTATGGCGGGTACAGGGACAGATAGAAAAGGGGTTGTTTGTTGATGTCAATCAATCAACCCAATTAGTTCTTTAAAATTCATCTTCATCTGTTCATAATGTCATTGAATCCGACATGAACTACGAGAGACTCAATCTCCTCGATTTCCTGTTTTGGGAGCAGTTTATTGATGTCCTGTACTCATGCTCAGGTGGTGTCAATCAATCAACCCAATTAGTTCTTTAAAATTAAATCTTCAGCTGTTCTGAGATGCCCTTCATAATGTCATTGATAGACTCAATCTCCTCGATTTCCTGTTTTGGGAGCAGTTTATTGATAATTATTGATGTCATGCTCCTGGATTGCACGACGTTTTTGCTCCAGGGACTGAGACATTTCTCACCACAACAGGCAGTGCCCCGTCAGATCCAGAAAGTGGGAAAGGAGCCAAACTCGACGACGAAGCCACTGCTGGAGTTGGGAGTCAGGACAGCCGTCACAGACACAGGCTGTCCCAGAGATGAAGGCACCAGTAGACCAGGCACCAGTAGACCAGGCACCAGTAGACCAGGCACCAGTAGACCAGGCACCAGTGCAGCGAAGCTATTCCTTATGTCAATCTGCTGCGGACCTCTCGCAGACGGTCCAGTCAGCTTTGCAGTATACCGCCGCCGTTTCCACGACTACTTGATTGGAATACTCTTCTTGCTGTTTTCCGTCTGCTTCACTACAAGATGGAGGAGGAGAAGCAGATGGAGATAACTTCCTCGACAGGCTAGTTCCAGGTAGCACAAGCCATTCAGATAGGGACAGATGACAAGGCAAGGGGGATACATCCATCAGGCCCTAGCGTAGCCCAGCCACACGAGTTGAGAACAAGAAAAGTTCAATTTAGATTTTTCCACCATAAATTTCGCGCAGAATTCTGTCACCTCATGCCTGTATTCCGCCGAAGCAAACAATTGGCACTCCGGATTGTCAATATTATCCCGGACAAGCAGTGGTTTAAAAAAATACCCAATTGTCATACTTGAGTAAAAGTAAAGATAACTTAATAGAAAATTAATCAAGTAAAAGTGAAAGTCACTCATCAAAATTCTACTTTAGTAAAAGTAAAAAAATATTTGGTTTTAAATATACTTAAGTATCAAAAGTAAATGTAATTGCTAAACTATACTTAAGTATTTTTTTTTTTATCCTTATGTTAAATTCTCTTGATAATTGTGTGAATTAGACCATTTCACTGTCCTGCTAAGCATTCAAAATGTAACGAGTACTTTTGGGTGTCAGGGGAAATGTACGGAGTAAAAAGTACATAATTTTCTTTAGGAATGTAGTGAAGTAAAAGTATAACGTTGTCAAAAATATAAATAGTAAAGTACAGATAACGTAAAAAAAGTAAAACAAATCATTTTATTAAATTTTTGACATGCGTTTTTCTGGATATTTTTGTTGTTGTTATTCTGTCTCTCACTGTTCAAATAAACCTACTATTAAAATTATAGACTGATCATTTCTTTGTCCGTGGGCAAACGTACAAAATCAGCAGGGGATCAAATATTTTTTCCCCCCCACCGTAGCCTGTCTTTTTACTGTTGTTTTATTTCTTTACCTATCTATTGTTCACCTAATACCTTTTTTGCACTATTGGTTAGAGCCTGTAAGTAAGCGTTTCACCTGTTGTATTCAGCGCACGTGACAAATAAACTTTGATTTGAGGATACCCGGGTCAATTAGAAAGGCTGGGTATGTTCATTCGTAAAGTACTCAAACCCCTTCACTTTTCCACCTTTTGTTACATTACAGCCTTATTCCAAATTTGATTAAATTGTTTATTCTCTTCAATCTACACACAATAGCCGATAATTACAAAGCAAAAACAGGTTGAGATTTTTGCAAATGTATATAAAAAATAACTGAAATATCAGATTTACATACTTTGTTGAAGTATCTTTGGCAGCGATTACAGCATTGAGTCTTTTTGGGTATGACGCTACAAGCTTGGCACACCTGTATTTGGGGAGTTTCTCATGATCTTCTCTGCAGATCCTCTCAAGCTCTGTCAGGTTGGATGGGGAGCGTCGCTGCACAGCTATTTTCAGGTCTCTCCACAGATGTTCGATCGGGTTCAAGTCCGGGCTCTGGCTGGGCCACTCAAGGACATTCAGAGAATTGTCCCGAAGCCACTCCTGCGTTGTCTTGACTGTGTGCTTAGGGTCGTTGTCCTGTTGGAAGGTGAACCTTCACTCCAGTCTGGAGCTGGTTTTCATATAGGATCTCTCAATACTTTGCTCCATTCATATTTCCCTTGATCCTGACTAGTCTCCCAGTCCCTGCCACTGAAAAACCTCCCCAAAGCATGATGCTGCCACCATCATGCTTCACCGTAGGGATGGTGCCAGGTTTCCTCCAGACGTGATGCTAGGCATTCAGGCCGGAGTTCAATCTCAAATCAAATCTTATTGGTCACATACACATGTTTAGCAGGTGTTAATGCGAGTGTAGTGAAATGCTTGTGCTTCTAGTTCCAACAGTGCAGTAATATCCAACAAGTAATCAAACAATTCCCCAACAACTACCTAATACACACAAATCTAAAGGGGTGAATGAGAATATGTACATATAAATATATGGATGAGCGATGGCCAAGCAGCATAGACAAGGTGCAGTAAAACACAGTATGTACACATGATATGAGTAATTTAAGATATGTAAACATTAACGTGCCATTATTTAAGTGACTTGTGATCCATTTATTAAAGTGGCCAGTGATATGAGCCTCAGTGTAGGCAGCAGCCTCTCTGAGTTAGTGATGGCTGTTTAACAGTCTGAATGCCTGGAGATTGAAGCTGTTTCTCAATCTCTCGGTCCAAGCTTTGATGCACCTGTACTGACCTCGCCTTCTGGATGATAGCGGTGGTTGTCCTTGATGATCTTTTTGGCCTTCCTGTGACATCGGGTGCTGTAGGTGTCCTGGAGGGCAGGTAGTTTGCCCCTGGTGTTGCATTGTGCAGACCTCACTACCCTCTGGAGAGCCTTACGGTTGAGGGCGGAGCAGTTGTCGTACCAGGCTGTGATACAGCCCGACAGGATGCTCTCGATTGTGCATCTGTAAAACTTTGTCAGGGTTTTGGGTGACAAGACAAATTTCTTCAGCCTCTTGAGGTTGAAGAGGCGCTGTTGCGCCTTCACCACATTGTTTGTGTGAGTGGACCGTTTCAGTTTGTCTGTGATGTGTACGCCCAGGAATTTAAGATTTTCCACCTTCCCCACTACTGTCCCATCGATGTGGATAGGGGGCTGCTCCCTCTGCTGTTTCCTGAAGTACACAATCATCTCTTTTGTTTTGTTGACATTGAGTGAGAGGTTGTTTTCCTGACACCACACTCCGAGGGCCCTCACCTCCTCCCTGTAGGCCGTCTCGTCGTTGTTGGTAATCAAGCCTAACACTGTAGTGTCGTCTGCAAACTTGATGATTGAGTTGGAGGCGTGCATGGCCACGCAGTCATGGGTGAACAGGGAGTACAGGAGAGGGCTGAGAACGCACCCTTGTGGGGACCCTGTATTGAGGGTCAGTGAAGTGGAGATGTTTCCTACCTTCGCCACCTGGGGGCGGCCCGTCAGGAAGTCCAGGACCCAGTTGCACAGGGTGGGGTTGAGACCCAGGGCCTCAATCTTAATGATGAGCTTGGAGTGTACTATGGTGTTGAAGGCTGAGCTGTAGTCAATGAACAACATTCTTACATAGGTATTCTTTTTGTCCAGATGGGTTAGGGCAGTGTGCAGTGTGATTGCGATTGCATCGTCTGTGGACCTGTTGGGGCAGTATGCAAACTGAAGTGGGTCCAGGGTGACAGGTAAGGTGGAGGTGATATGATCCTTGACTACCTCTCAAAGCACTTCATGATGACGGAAGTGAGTGCTCTAGTTTTACTTCAGTTACCTTGCCTTCTTGGGTACAGAACGTGGTCATTATTCCGCAGCTGGTCTGCTCATGCTCTGAGGACATGCTGCCGTCTGGGCCGGCAGCCTTGCGAGGGTTAACGTTAAATAAATGTCTTACTCACGTCGGCCACGGAGAAGGAGAGGGGGGGCCCACAGTCCTGGATGCGGGCCACGTTGGTGGCACTGTATTATCCTCAAAGCGGGCAAAGAAGGTGTTTAGTTTGTCTGGAAGAAGGACGTCGGTATCCGTGACGTGGCTATTTTTCTTTTTGTAGTCCGTGATTTTCTGTAGACCTTGCCACATACGTCTCATGTCTGAGCCGTTGAATTGCGACTCCACCTTGTCCCTGTACCGGCATTTTGCTTGTTTGATTGCCTTGTGGAGGGAATAACTACAGTCTATATTCAGCCATATCACCAGACCTCTTTCCATGGTTAAATGCAGTGGATCTTAATTTCATCAGACCAGAGAATCTTGTCTCTCATGGTCAGAGTCCTTTAGGCAAGTGGGCTGTCATGTGCCTTTTACGGAGGAGTGGCTTCCGTCTGGCCACTCTACTATAAAGGCCTGATTGGTGGAGTGCTGCAGAGATGGTTGTCCTTCTGGAAGGTTCTCCCATCTCAACAGAGGAACTCTGGAGCTCTGTCAGAGTGACCATCAGGTTCTTGGTCACCTCCCTGACCAAGGCCCTTCTCCCCCGATTGCTGTTTGCTCAGGCGGAAAGGATTTGCTGGTTCCAAAGTGCTTCCATTTAAGAATGATGGAGGCCACTGAGTTCTTGGGGACCTTCAATGCTGAAGACATGTTTTTGGTACCCCTTCCCCAGATCTGTGCCTCAACACAATCCTGTCTCGGCGCTCTACGGACAATGGCTTGGTTTTTGCTCTGTCATGCACTGTCAACTGTTGGACCTTATATAGACAGGTGTGCCTTTCCAAATCATGTCCAATCAATTGAATTTACCACAGGTGGACTCCAATCAAGTTGTAGAAACATCTGAAGGATGATCAATGGAAACAGGATGCACCCGAGCTCAATTTCAAGTCTCGTTGCAAAGGGTCTGAATAGCTATGTAAATAAGGTGTACATTTTTAATATTGTATACAGCTCCAAAAAACATTAAAAAAAATGTTTTCGCTTTGTCATTATGGGGTGTTGTGTCGATTTAAAAAAAAAAATCTATTTTAGAACAAGGCTGTAATGTATCAAAATGTCTGAATACTTCCCAAATGCACTGCGTAGCTTCTTCCCTTAAATCCAGGGGCACAACTTTCACCGGGGATCGGGGGGGCATGCCCCCCCCCACATTCTGAATTTGCACTGTCGTCTCCCCGAGTTTTACTATTGAAATGTGATACAAAACGACGCAACGGTGTGCTTTAGGACCACGCGGACGCCTCCGAGCGGTCGGTAGGCTGTTTGGAGTGTTGATCCGACTGGTGATATCCATGGCTGATAAACACTACTTTAATCATGCGGTGATATCCATGGCTGATAAACACTACTTTAATCATGCGGTGATAACCATGGCTGATAAACACTACTTTAATCATGGCTGATATCCATGGCTAATAAACACTACTTTAATCATGGCTGATATCCATGGCTGATATCCATGGCTGATAAACACTACTTTAATCATGCGGTGATATCCATGGCTGATAAACACTACTTTAATCATGCGGTGATAACCATGGCTAATAAACACTACTTTAATCATGGCTGATATCCATGGCTAATAAACACTACTTTAATCATGTAGTGATATCCATTGCTGATATCCATGGCTAATAAACACTACTTTAATCATGGCTGATATCCATGGCTGATAAACACTACTTTAATCATGCAGTGATATCCATGGCTGATAAACACTACTTTAATCATGGCTGATGTACACAACTGATAGGTAGTTTCGATCTCAAGTTGGGATGTTTTATTTTATTTTTTTTAAACTGTTGAGCTGACCTCTGACATACACAATACTGTAATTTATTAAAGGAATACTTCATTTCAACCCTGTCGTGTGAAGAGCAGAAATACTACAACACAGAATTCAAAAGAAAGATAATTTTATTGCCATTTTTAAATAAAATAAGAAAAAAAACAATAATAATAATAATTATAGCATGCACACCATTCCTTCCTCACTGTATCCATACGGTCCAAATGAACATTTAATGGGAGGATGATATTGGCATTACTCATGTCAAACTTGTTATACTTCTGATCTTTCTGCCGCGGATGGTACAAGAGGTCAGAAAATAAATCAATTAGAAAATTGCAGATTGGGTGAGTGTCTGTAGGATTTGTGTGTATGAATAACAACGCGTCCGTGTGTCGTCTCTTGGCAGACTATGAATGGATCGTGTGCGTGAATAAATTATTATTTTAAGGGTGCATTAAAATTCTTTGTAAATAGATTTAGATTACTTGAAATGACTTGAAATAAGAGATGTTAAAAACATTAAACACTGTACTTTCAGAAAGATGTGCTTTGCTGACACCTGCTTCCAAACCCCCTCTAACAGACACCATTAACTCTAGGATACCGTCACTTCACACTAACTTCACGACGTGGAACAAACAAAAGATTAAGATTTTAAATTAAATGAGTAAAGAGAAGCAACTTCAAAAACAACAATACATTGGTACAGTAAAAGTACTATCCAGACCTGACTGGCCGAGAAGGACTACCTACCTATCTGGTTTGATCCAGACCTAACTGGTCTATCTATCTGGTTTGATCCAGATCAAACTGGTCTAGAAGGACTGTCTATGTGATCTGTTCTGATCCCGACAGGAGATAAAGTCAATATTACATACAAAAAAAAAAAATACAAATCTTTAAGATAATATTCCTGGAAAAACATTGTTATATAATATATATAATATATATATATACACACACTAGAATAGAATAGATCATGGACGGTTTTAGATACAGCATGTACACAATCACATGCCACCATTCTGAGATCCTATTGGTCAACTAGGAACCAAGATAAAGAAAACGCTGCTTCTAGAATCCCCATATCACTTCCTCATCAGGTTATTGCCAATATACTACAGGTCCATAGAATGACATGGTATTCAGACAGGAGGGGCATTTAGTGTGGCACCAGGCACAGAAATGATCCAAATACATCATAGTAAACAAGTGACTAAAACACACCAAATCATTTGACCTCTGACCTTACCCTGTTTCCCAGCCAATCCAATTTTAGAAGACAAAAAAAAAAAGGCCAAAAATTTGGAGTAGCGTAACATTTGGTTTAATTTGATTGGCTGGGGATGTCATTTGGTTTAATTTGATTGGCTGGGGAGTGGCAGAGACTACCATAGGCATGTCATTTGGTTTAATTTGATTGGCTGGGGAGTGGCAGAGACTACCATAGGCATGTCATTTGGTTTAATTTGATTGGCTGGGGAGTGGCAGAGACTACCATAGGCATGTCATTTGGTTTAATTTGATTGGCTGGGGAGTGGCAGAGACTACCATAGGCATGTCATTTGGTTTAATTTGATTGGCTGGGGCGTGGCAGAGACTACCATAGGCATGTCATTTGGTTTAATTTGATTGGCTGGGGAGTGGCAGAGACTACCATAGGCATGTCATTTGGTTTAATTTGATTGGCTGGGGAGTGGCAGAGACTACCATAGGCATGTCATTTGGTTTAATTTGATTGGCTGGGGAGTGGCAGAGACTACCATAGGCATGTCATTTGGTTTAATTTGATTGGCTGGGGAGTGGCAGAGACTACCATAGGCATGTCATTTGGTTTAATTTGATTGGCTGGGGCGTGGCAGAGACTACCATAGGCATGTCATTTGGTTTAATTTGATTGGCTGGGGAGTGGCAGAGACTACCATAGGCATGTCATTTGGTTTAATTTGATTGGCTGGGGAGTGGCAGAGACTACCATAGGCATGTCATTTGGTTTAATTTGATTGGCTGGGGAGTGGCAGAGACTACCATAGGCATGTCATTTGGTTTAATTTGATTGGCTGGGGAGTGGCAGAGACTACCATAGGCATGTCATTTGGTTTAATTTGATTGGCTGGGGAGTGGCAGAGACTACCATAGGCATGTCATTTGGTTTAATTTGATTGGCTGGGGCGTGGCAGAGACTACCATAGGCATGTCATTTGGTTTAATTTGATTGGCTGGGGCGTGGCAGAGACTACCATAGGCATGTCATTTGGTTTAATTTGATTGGCTGGGGCGTGGCAGAGACTACCATAGGCATGTCATTTGGTTTAATTTGATTGGCTGGGGAGTGGCAGAGACTACCATAGGCATGTCATTTGGTTTAATTTTATTGGCTGGGGAGTGGCAGAGACTACCATAGAATTAAAATGCCTAGATTGGTCATGCCTATGGAAACTAGCCTGTTAAGACCTGATGGCTCTATAGTGCATTGCCTGTTAGACTAGGGCAGTGTCCCGAACGATCGACCACCTCGGTGATCTCAGCAGCTGTTTGAATGGTCCCCCTAATTCAACTCCCCTAAATACACCGAACAAAAATATAAAACACAAAATGTAAAGTGTTGGTCCCATGTTTCATGAGCTGAAATAAAAGATCCCAGAAATGTTCCATACGCATAAAAAGCTGATTTCTCTAAAATGTTGTGCACAAATTCGTTTACATCCCTGTTAGTGAGCATTACTCCTTTGCCAAAATAATCCATCCACCTGACAGGTGTGGCACATCAAGAAGAAAAACAAACATCATGATCATTACACAGGTGCACCTTGTGCTGGGGATAATAAAAGACCACTTAAATGTGAAGTTTTGTCACGCAACACAATGCCACAGATGTCTGATGTTTTGAGGGAGTGCGCAATTGCCATGCTGACTACAGGAATGTCCACCAGAGCTGTTTACAGATAATTAAATGTTAATATCTCTACCATAAGCCTCCTCCAACGTCGTTTTAGAGAATTTGGCAGTACATCCAACCGGCCTCACAACCGCAGAGACCACAAGTTACCACGCCAACCCAGGACCTCCACTTCCGGCTTCTTCATCTGATGGATCGTCTGGGGGAGGGCTGAGGAGTATACTCATTCTGATTGGCTGGGCCTGGCAGCCAAGCAGTTGGGCCTTTGCCCACCAAGGCCCACCCATGGCTGCAACCTGCCCAGTCATGTGACATCCATAGATTATGGCCTAATTCATTTATTTCAATTGACTGGATTTCCTTTTTTATGAACTATAACTCAGTGTTGCGTTTATATGTTTGTTCAGTATATTGGGGTTAATCACATAACGTGAGAGAATGAGAAATGGTTAAATATTATAATAGCTCATCTGTACTGTGGTAGATACTTTATCCGTGGACTATTATACTGTGAATTTGTTTCTGTCAACGGCTAGCTAGTCGTCCGCCCACAGCTGTAACAATACACTAACCCAATCGTTCCTGAGACCAGGGGTTAGGGGAAGAGAACCCATGCTGTCTATTCAACAAATATCTAGAACCATCCATCCAGGTAGGTAGTATATACTAAACACCTGTCTAGAACCATCCATCCAGGTAGGTAGTATACACTAACACACTGAACACCTGTCTAGAACCATCCATCCATCCATCCAGGTAGGTAGTATACACTAACACACTGAACACCTGTCTAGAACCATCCATCCAGGTAGTATACACTAACACACTGAACACCTGTCTAGAACCATCCATCCATCCATCCAGGTAGGTAGTATATACTAAACACCTGTCTAGAACCATCCATCCATCCATCCAGGTAGGTAGTATACACTAACACACTAAACACCTGTCTAGAACCATCCATCCATCCAGGTAGGTAGTATACACTAACACACTGAACACCTGTCTAGAACCATCCATCCATCCAGGTAGGTAGTATACACTAACACACTGAACACCTGTCTAGAACCATCCATCCATCCAGGTAGGTAGTATACACTAACACACTGAACACCTGTCTAGAACCATCCATCCATCCAGGTAGGTAGTATACACTAACACACTGAACACCTGTCTAGAACCATCCATCCATCCATCCAGGTAGGTAGTATACACTAACACACTGAACACCTGTCTAGAACCATCCATCCATCCAGGTAGGTAGTATACACTAACACACTGAACACCTGTCTAGAACCATCCATCCATCCAGGTAGGTAGTATACACTAACACACTGAACACCTGTCTAGAACCATCCATCCAGGTAGGTAGGTAGTATACACTAACACACTGAACACCTGTCTAGAACCATCCATCCATCCAGGTAGGTAGTATACACTAACACACTGAACACCTGTCTAGAACCATCCATCCATCCAGGTAGGTAGTATACACTAACACACTGAACACCTGTCTAGAACCATCCATCCATCCAGGTAGGTAGTATACACTAACACACTGAACACCTGTCTAGAACCATCCATCCATCCAGGTAGGTAGTATACACTAACACACTGAACACCTGTCTAGAACCATCCAACCATCCAGGTAGGTAGTATACACTAACACACTGAACACCTGTCTAGAACCATCCATCCAGGTAGGTATTATACACTAACACACTGAACACCTGTCTAGAACCATCCATCCAGGTAGGTAGTATACACTAACACACTGAACACCTGTCTAGAACCATCCATCCATCCAGGTAGGTAGTATACACTAACACACTGAACACCTGTCTAGAACCATCCATCCATCCAGGTAGGTAGTATACACTAACACACTGAACACCTGTCTAGAACCATCCATCCATCCAGGTAGGTAGTATACACTAACACACTGAACACCTGTCTAGAACCATCCATCCAGGTAGGTAGTATACACTAACACACTGAACACCTGTCTAGAACCATCCATCCATCCAGGTAGGTAGTATATACTAAACACCTGTCTAGAACCATCCATCCATCCAGGTAGGTAGTATACACTAACACACTGAACACCTGTCTAGAACCATCCATCCATCCAGGTAGGTAGTATACACTAACACACTGAACACCTGTCTAGAACCATCCATCCATCCAGGTAGGTAGTATACACTAACACACTGAACACCTGTCTAGAACCATCCATCCATCCAGGTAGGTAGTATACACTAACACACTGAACACCTGTCTAGAACCATCCATCCATCCAGGTAGGTAGTATACACTAACACACTGAACACCTGTCTAGAACCATCCATCCATCCAGGTAGGTAGTATACACTAACACACTGAACACCTGTCTAGAACCATCCATCCAGGTAGGTAGTATACACTAACACACTGAACACCTGTCTAGAACTATCCATCCAGGTAGGTAGTATACACTAACACACTGAACACCTGTCTAGAACCATCCATCCAGGTAGGTAGTATACACTAACACACTGAACACCTGTCTAGAACCATCCATCCAGGTAGGTAGTATACACTAACACACTGAACACCTGTCTAGAACCATCCATCCATCCAGGTAGGTAGTATACACTAACACACTGAACACCTGTCTAGAACCATCCATCCAGGTAGGTAGTATACACTAACACACTGAACACCTGTCTAGAACCATCCATCCATCCAGGTAGGTAGTATACACTAAACACATTTTCTACAATGGTCACCTCTATCATTATTGCACAGTGATTAGCAGCAGAGAGCTGAGACAGTATGACTGTCTCAAAGGGCACCCTATTCCCTATATAGTGCGCTACTTTAGACCAGGGTCCATAGAGTACTGTGACAGCTAGGGTCAGCAGTCTTAGCCTAAATACATCACACAGCTAGAATGCCAACAAACAGCCTGGTCCCTTTGAGCTCTGGTCAAAGTGCAGCACGATATGGAGAAGTTGTTCATGAAATGGAAGCATTTCACTGTTGTTTTAGAAGCATGTGACAAATACAATTTGGATTTGAGATGCCCCCAAGGAGTGGACAGAGAGAAGTCTGACCCTAAAGCTAAACCTCGTTGACGGTCCTCTCAGAGGGTCTGTAGTCTAAACCTCGTTGACGGTCCTCTCAGAGGGTCTGTAGTCTAAACCTCGTTGACGGTCCTCTCAGAGGGTCTGTAGTCTAAACCTCGTTGACGGTCCTCTCAGAGGGTCTGTAGTCTAAACCTCGTTGACGGTCCTCTCAGAGGGTCTGTAGTCTAAACCTCGTTGACGGTCCTCTCAGAGGGTCTGTAGTCTAAACCTCGTTGACGGTCCTCTCAGAGGGTCTGTAGTCTAAACCTCGTTGACGGTCCTCTCAGAGGGTCTGTAGTCTAAACCTCGTTGACGGTCCTCTCAGAGGGTCTGTAGTCTAAACCTCGTTGACGGTCCTCTCAGAGAGTCTGTAGTCGTTTGTGTTAGCTGAAGACAAGTAGAAGGACTGGGTCTTCCTCTTCAGACGGGCTCGCTTGGTGGCCAGAGAGCGCTTGCTGCTGGAGATGATCTCAGAGATGAACATCTTACAGTCGATGCAGACCTCCACGGTACACCAATCCTCTGTGAGCTCCTTGGGAAGAGCCAGCTTGTCACGAGACCCCTCCATTTTGCGTTTGGATAACCTGGGGGAGGAGAGCAGAAGGGAGGTTTCACTTTAAACTTTATTTAACCAGGTGGGTCAGTTGAGAACTAATTCCCATTTTCAATGACAACCTGACAAGGACTTCCTGACAAGGACTTCCTGACAAGGACTTCCTGACAAGGACTTCCTGACAAGGACTTCCTGACAAGGACTTCCTGACAAGGACTTCCTGACAAGGACTTCAAGAGGGTCCTTTTCACTACTTCCTTTATTTAGGAAGACCAGGTACCAGCCCTGTAGCCTTCTGACCAACAATACCAGGTACCTAGCCAACCCCCTAGCCCTGTAGCCTTCTGACCAACAATACCAGGTACCTAGCCAACCCCCTAGCCCTGTAGCCTTCTGACCAACAATACCAGGTACCTAGCCCTGTAGCCTTCTGACCAACAATACCAGGTACCTAGCCAACCACCTAGCCCTGTAGCCTTCTGACCAACAATACCAGGTACCTAGCCAACCCCCTAGCCCTGTAGCCTTCTGACCAACAATACCAGGTACCTAGCCAACCACCTAGCCCTGCAGCCTTCTGACCAACAATACCAGGTACCTAGCCAACCACCTAGCCCTGTAGCCTTCTGACCAACAATACCAGGTACCTAGCCAACCACCTAGCCCTGTAGCCTTCTGACCAACAACCCCCTAGCCCTGTACAATACCAGGTACCTAGCCAACCCCCTAGCCCTGCAGCCTTCTGACCAACAACCCCCTAGCCCTGTACAATACCAGGTACCTAGCCAACCTCCTAGCCCCGTAGCCTTCTGACCAACAATACCAGGTACCTAGCCAACCACCTAGCCCCGTAGCCTTCTGACCAACAATACCAGGTACCTAGCCAACCCCCTAGCCCTGTAGCCTTCTGACCAACAATACCAGGTACCTAGCCAACCACCTAGCCCTGTAGCCTTCTGACCAACAATACCAGGTACCTAGCCAACCACCTAGCCCTGCAGCCTTCTGACCAACAACCCCCTAGCCCTGTACAATACCAGGTACCTAGCCAACCCCCTAGCCCTGCAGCCTTCTGACCAACAACCCCCTAGCCCTGTACAATACCAGGTACCTAGCCAACCCCCTAGCCCTGTAGCCTTCTGACCAACAATACCAGGTACCTAGCCAACCCCCTAGCCCTGTAGCCTTCTGACCAACAATACCAGGTACCTAGCCAACCCCCTAGCCCTGCAGCCTTCTGACCAACAATACCAGGTACCTAGCCAACCCCCTAGCCCTGTAGCCTTCTGACCAACAATACCAGGTTACCTAGCCAACCCCCTAGCCCTGTAGCCTTCTGACCAACAATACCAGGTACCTAGCCAACCACCTAGCCCTGCAGCCTTCTGACCAACAATACCAGGTACCTAGCCCTGCAGCCTTCTGACAAACAAGACCAGGTACCTAGCCAACCCCCTAGCCCTGCAGCCTTCTGACCAACAATACCAGGTACCTAGCCAACCCCCTAGCCCTGCAGCCTTCTGACCAACAATACCAGGTACCTAGCCAACCCCCTAGCCCCGTAGCCTTCTGACCAACAATACCAGGTACCTAGCCAACCACCTAGCCCTGCAGCCTTCTGACCAACAATACCAGGTACCTAGCCAACCCCCTAGCCCTGTAGCCTTCTGACCAACAATACCAGGTACCTAGCCAACCCCCTAGCCCTGCAGCCTTCTGACCAACAATACCAGGTACCTAGCCAACCACCTAGCCCTGTAGCCTTCTGACCAACAATACCAGGTACCTAGCCAACCCCCTAGCCCTGCAGCCTTCTGACCAACAATACCAGGTACCTAGCCAACCACCTAGCCCTGTAGCCTTCTGACCAACAATACCAGGTACCTAGCCCTGTAGCCTTCTGACCAACAATACCAGGTACCTAGCCAACCCCCTAGCCCTGCAGCCTTCTGACCAACAATACCAGGTACCTAGCCAACCACCTAGCCCTGCAGCCTTCTGACCAACAATACCAGGTACCTAGCCAACCCCCTAGCCCTGTAGCCTTCTGACCAACAATACCAGGTACCTAGCCAACCCCCTAGCCCTGCAGCCTTCTGACCAACAATACCAGGTACCTAGCCAACCACCTAGCCCTGTAGCCTTCTGACCAACAATACCAGGTACCTAGCCAACCCCCTAGCCCTGCAGCCTTCTGACCAACAATACCAGGTACCTAGCCAACCACCTAGCCCTGTAGCCTTCTGACCAACAATACCAGGTACCTAGCCCTGTAGCCTTCTGACCAACAATACCAGGTACCTAGCCAACCCCCTAGCCCTGTAGCCTTCTGACCAACAATACCAGGTACCTAGCCAACCACCTAGCCCTGTAGCCTTCTGACCAACAATACCAGGTACCTAGCCAACCCCCTAGCCCTGTAGGCTTCTGACCAACAATACCAGGTACCTAGCCAACCCCCTAGCCCTGTAGGCTTCTGACCAACAACACCAGGTTACCTAGCCAACCCCCTAGCCCTGTAGCCTTCTGACCAACAAGATTGAACTGCTCTGTCTGGTAGGTAGCCAGGACTGCGGTAGATTGAAGTGTACTGTCCCCTAGTGGTCATACTCAGGACCATATCTGCATTTTTTTATTATCATTTAAACAATAAAAGGAATAGCAGTTTAAATGTTACTCGTCACATCCCTAAGCCCAAAGACCGATAATGATGTTATTGTGTACCTTGAGACGGTCCGGCTGTGGTGCTGGCTGGACGAAGGGATGTCCAAGGCTGATGTCCCTTCTGCCTCCTCCCTGGGTAGAGTGGCAGTAGGACCCAGAGAGGAGATGGACAGGTTGGCATACGGCTTAGATGGAAGTCTCTTCTGGAAACAACGGGACAGAGTAAGGAGGGTCAGATAAATAGAGGATCTGAACATCCAATCTGTCAACAATTAAAGGGCAAGTGTGGTCAATGGGTGGACATGGAGGACTTTAGCTCACCTTTTTACAGCACTGCGAGCACACAGGCCTGGAGAGAGAGAAATATTCAGTCACACAACAAGTCTCATTCATTCTGATTAATGTTAAGAGATTCTCCGGTACTTTTGTATACTTTTTAGCCAGTAGTCCTGAAAGTAGTGTTTATGTGCCAAAAGTGGTCAATGAAAATTGCGTAGTACATCACACACACACACACACACACACACACACACACACACACACACACACACACACACACACACACACACACACGTACAAATACGTCATTGTTCTCTCTCTGCTGTGTGTGCATCTTGCTAGCTGTCACTGAAATGGTGAGGGGCTGAAGCTCATTGGCTAGAATTCAAATTGCTAGGGGGCTGGTCTATGTGGGGGAAAATGTAGGAAATATTGTGCAGCACAGCTTACAGAAAAACAGTCGCTTCAAACGAGGAATTTGTGAGGTTAGACTAATTCTGCATGTATGAACTATACATTGACACATCCAGCCCAAAGCGGGAGGTTTGAAAAATACTTCGTAGTCACCAAAATTCTGGACAATGTCTTTGAACAAAGATTCCACCCAAAAAGCTCTACTTTTGGTATTTGTATCATTGTTGATATAGTCCCAAACTGTTTCGCATGTGAGCAATCAAGTTAAGATGTAGAACTTTCAAAATACAGAACTACTGCGGTTATGATGAGATTGTTTTTGGGTGAAATTTACTTTAGAGAAAGATAATAATAAACATCAGGGGTTGGAACCTGTTCAGGGAACAGAACCAAAAATGTTCTTTTACGGTTTTTTGAGGAACAGAAAGAGAACCAAGAACGAAAGTGATCTATACTGCTCCGGAACAGAACAGTTGTTTTAAAAGCACGGGAACCAGTTAATAACGCTCATTTACCGTCAAGATATTTTTTTCCCCCTGGCATCCCTGGCATCCCACAAAAAACACAAGGCGCCTATGCAAAGCCCTTACTCCGTCACATCGAAATGTATTCCAGTGTCTGCCGGTCAGCTGAACATTTTTGGCAGTATGTGTAGGCAACCGGACTCTCCGTAGCGTAGGCTACTGCACTGACGTTACAAGCGTGATTCAGAAATTAGGGAGAGATTTTTAATTAGAGAAGAATGCATTAACGTTTCAATGCTAGTTGCGGATACTACAGTAGTTTCACATTGGATTTATTAACTACAAAAATGGTAAGACTTGTTTTTAATTCTGGTGCCGCTCTACACACACACAAGCTTTGCTAGCTTGCTCTGGTCCAACTTTAAGCCAACTCCCTGAAGTTCAGCCATTCAAAGGTCCTCCATAGAGGAACTGTAACTCTGTGTCACACTGCTTTGCTTTATCTTGGCCAGGTCGCAGTTGTAAACAAGAACTTGTTCTCAACTAGCCTCCCTGGTTAAATAAAGGTGAAATAAATAAAATAAAAATAGAAGTCGCTCACTCCGTAGGTGTAATTCTGTGCCCGTAGTAAACTGCCTGCATAATTCAGATAATGCATTTCATAACAACATGCCCAGCATTTGAAGTCAAGCCTCCTCCACCCTCTTTCGCTCTCTCTCACACCAACAACATTTCAGTTGCATCTCACGCCCTACACTTGTCTGTCCAGTAACCATGTCCAGTAACCATGCACTATTGGCTGCAAAATCAAATCAAATTGTATTGGTCACACACATGTTTAGCAGGTGTTAATGCGAGTGTAGCGAAATGTTTGTGCTTCTAGTTCTGACCGTGCAGTAATATCCAACGAGTAATATAACGTAACAATTCCACAACAACTACCTAACACACACAAGTGTAAAGGAATGAATAAGAATATGTACATATAAATATGCATAGGCTAAAACAACTATAGCTTGCCCCATGTCCATAGCAAGCTGCTCTATCGGCACTGATTGGTGAAGTCAGTTAATGTCAAGCTAATGAATAAAAAAAAATGATTTCAGAGGCTTAAAACAGAAGAGAAAGGAACAATAACAACAACAAACAATTGGTTCAGAACTTTATTTTGCAGGTCGGAACTCAAAATAAAATTACATTCTGTTCAGAACGAAACGATTGGAAAATGATTTTGGTTCCAACCCCTGTCTACAAAATAACTGTACGATAAAAACCTACAACTGTACACTAAATACAGCTGTACTATAAAATGTACCTTTTGCAGAATTGGCAGGTGTAAGACCAGGTGAAGATGGAGAACCTTGTAGTCTGACAGGAGAAACACAGCTACAGGAGAGAGGAGGAGAACGGTTATTTCAGAAATCAAGTAAATATCAAGTCAAAGACATTAAGCGATACAGGGCTGGCACAAGAAAATACAGTCAGACTACTTTGCTGCTGGTACAGTATCTAGACAGGCCCGGCCCCGCTGGTACAGTATCTAGACAGGCCCGGCCCCGCTGGTACAGTATCTAGACAGGCCCGGCCCCGCTGGTACAGTATCTAGACAGGCCCGGCCCCGCTGGTACAGTATCTAGACAGGCCCGGCCCCGCTGGTACAGTATCTAGACAGGCCCGGCCCCGCTGGTACAGTATCTAGACAGGCCCGGCCCCGCTGGTACAGTATCTAGACAGGCCCAGCCCCGCTGGTACAGTATCTAGACAGGCCCGGCCCCGCTGGTACAGTATCTAGACAGGCCCGGCCCCGCTGGTACAGTATCTAGACAGGCCCAGCCCCGCTGGTACAGTATCTAGACAGGCCCAGCCCCGCTGGTACAGTATCTAGACAGGCCCGGCCCCGCTGGTACAGTATCTAGACAGGCCCAGCCCCGCTGGTACAGTATCTAGACAGGCCCAGCCCCGCTGGTACAGTATCTAGACAGGCCCAGCCCCGCTGGTACAGTATCTAGACAGGCCCAGCCCCGCTGGTACAGTATCTAGACAGGCCCAGCCCCGCTGGTACAGTATCTAGACAGGCCCAGCCCCGCTGGTACAGTATCTAGACAGCCCCGCTGGTACAGTATCTAGACAGCCCCGCTGGTACAGTATCTAGACAGGCCCAGCCCCGCTGGTACAGTATCTAGACAGGCCCAGGCCCCGCTGGTACAGTATCTAGACAGCCCCGCTGGTACAGTATCTAGACAGGCCCAGGGTCTAGCCCTGCTGGTACAGTATCTAGACAGGCCCAGGTCTCACCTTTCCTTTCCTCAGTGCGTTGTAGATGTCTTTGTACTGTTGGAACTTCTCCAGCTCAGCTTTGACCAGAACTTGTCTGATGTGCATCACCTCTTCTACTGTTAGAGCCAGACACTCTACAGGGTAGCAGAAGTCCTCCTGAAATAACACACACAGACAGAGACAGCTGTTTAGCTTTAATAAAGTAGCCTGGGTACTAGTCCGTTTGTGATGCGAAACAGGTGTGGGACCAGACTATTAAAGCTCCAGGACAACGGAAAGGCTCAACATGCCATAGAGGAGATGTACCTTCATTCTGACATGAAAATGATCACTTTAACAAAGCATCTTTGAGTTAACCTACAGCCCAACAACCTACAGCCCAACAACAACTTTCTTTCTCTAAGCACAACAGAACAAGATGGAGGTGGTTGGTTACCATGGAAACAACACCATTATGGAAGCGTGCGGCTCCTCAATTCCCCCACATCCCACCCGTTGTTATTAACCCCCCCACCGTGTTATTAACCCCCCACCGCGTCCCACCCGTTGTGTTATTAACCCCCCGCCCGCGTCCCACCCGTTGTGTTATTAACCCCCACCGCGTCCCACCCGTTGTTATTAACCCCCACACGGCGTCCCACCCGTTGTGTTATTAACCCCACACGGCGTCCCACCCGTTGTGTTATTAACCCCCACAAGGCGTCCCACCCGTTGTGTTATTAACCCCCACACGGCGTCCCACCCGTTGTGTTATTAACCCCCACACGGCGTCCCACCCGTTGTGTTATTAACCCCCACACGGCGTCCCACCCGTTGTGTTATTAACCCCCACACGGCGTCCCACCCGTTGTGTTATTAACCCCCCACCCCACCCCACCCGTTGTGTTATTAACCCCCCATCCCACCCGTTGTGTTATTAACCCCACCCCACCCGTTGTGTTATTAACCCCATCCCACCCGTTGTGTTATTAACCCCCCCGTCCCACCCAACCCGTTGTTTTATTAACCCCCCAACCCGATGTGTTATTAACCCCCCCCCGTCCCACCCGTTGTGTTATTAACCCCCCCGTCCCACCCAACCCGTTGTTTTATTAACCCCCAACCCGTTGTGTTATTAACCCCCCCGTCCCACCCGTTGTGTTATTAACCCCCGCCGCGTCCCACCCGTTGTGTTATTAACCCCCCGTCCCACTCGTTGTGTTATTAACCCCCCGTCCCACTCGTTGTGTTATTAACCCCCAACCCGTTGTTTTATTAACACCCCAACCCGTTGTGTTATTAACACCCCCACCCCACCCGTTGTGTTATTAACCCCCCACCCCACCCGTTGTGTTATTAACCCCCCACCCCACCCGTTGTGTTATTAACCCCCCACCCCACCCGTTGTGTTATTAACCCCCCACCGCGTTGTGTTATTAACCCCCCACCGCGTCCCACCCGTTGTGTTATTAACCCCCCCATCCCACCCGTTGTGTTATTAACCCCCCACCGCGTCCCACCCGTTGTTTTATTAACCCCCCCACCCCACCCGTTGTGTTAACCCCCCCACCCCACCCGTTGTGTTATTAACCCCCCACCCGTTGTGTTAACCCCCCACCCGTTGTGTTAACCCCCCACCCGTTGTGTTATTAACCCCCCACCCGTTGTGTTATTAACCCCCCACCGCGTCCCACCCGTTGTGTTATTAACCCCCCATCCCACCCGTTGTGTTATTAACCCCCCATCCCACCCGTTGTGTTATTAACCCCCATCCCACCCGTTGTGTTATTAACCCCCATCCCACCCGTTGTGTTAACCCCCCATCCCACCCGTTGTTATTAACCCCCACCCCACCCGTTGTGTTAACCCACCCCACCCGTTGTGTTATTAACCCCCACCGCGTCCCACCCGTTGTGTTATTAACCCCCCACCGCGTCCCACCCGTTGTGTTATTAACCCCCCACCCCACCCGTTGTGTTATTAACCCCCCACCCCACCCCACCCGTTGTGTTATTAACCCCCCCACCCCACCCGTTGTGTTATTAAACCCCCCACCGCATCCCACCCGTTGTGTTATTAAACCCCCACCGCATCCCACCCGTTGTGTTATTAACCCCCCACCCCATCCCACCCGTTGTGTTATTAACCCCCCCACCCCATCCCACCCGTTGTGTTATTAACCCCCCACCCCATCCCACCCGTTGTGTTATTAACCCCCCACATCCCACCCGTTGTGTTATTAACCCCCCACCCCACCCGTTGTATTATTAAACCCCCCCAGGATATTACTCCCAGGGAGCACACAGAGCATGCCCAGACTGATAATGAAGTGAACAACACAGCAGCTCTGAGGACATCTTAACACCCAGTGACTCATGTAGTCAGGTGGAGTGTATAAAGTCTAAAATGTCTTCCCAAACAGTGTTAGTTTTAACACTAAAAGCTGTATTAGGTGATCATTGATGAAGTCATTGTGTGCGTTTCCAGGTCATCTTTTTTTGCAGTCTGGGGTCCAATAATATCTGAATATTGTTATAATATACATCAATGTGGTGACGACCTGGGACGCATCCACAGTTAGAGTGGAGTGGTATAATACAGCCATGACATACCACCTTAGCACCACCGCTGGGGGCCGGGTTTTCCACCTGACAGGACCACTACCCAGACAGGACCACTACCCAGACAGGACCACTAACCAGACAGGACCACTAACCAGACAGGACCACTAACCAGACAGGACCACTAACCAGACAGGACCACTAACCAGACAGGACCACTAACCAGACAGGACCACTACCCAGACAGGACCACTACCCAGACAGGACCACTACCCAGACAGGACCACTAACCTGACAGGACCACTAACCTGACAGGACCACTAACCTGACAGGACCACTAACCTGACAGGACCACTAACCTGACAGGACCACTACCCAGACTCCTCCTCCAGAATACCATTCTATCATTATATCTGCCTCTGAAGATGACAAAAACACCGTCTGGTACAAACTGCTCTTCTGAGCTGGCCAACTTTGATAGAAAATGAGATTCATACAAAAGGAGAGGGAGAAGAAAGCAAGCAGCTGGTAAGGATCCTAATGAACTCCTCATACCAGAGAAGGGGGCTCTCGCTGTCTGCCACCAGGCACATCATATTATTTAACCTTTACTTAACCAGGCAAGTCATTTAAGAACAAAGTCTTATTTACAATGACGACCTACCCCCCCGCCAAACCCGGACGACGCTGGGCCAGCTGTGCGCCGCCCTATGGGACTCCCAATCACGGCCAGTTGTGATACAGCCTTGAATCGAACCAGGGTCTGTAGTGACGCCTCTAGCACTGAGATACAGTGCCTTAAAACGCTGCGCCACTCGGGAGCCCCAAATATATCCAGCTACACTGGTTCTGAAGGGGTAGAGACGGTAAGGTAGGTAGTTGGTTCTGAAGGGGTAGAGACGGTAAGGTAGGTAGCTGGTTCTGAAGGGGTAGAGACGGTAAGGTAGGTAGGTAGCTGGTTCTGAAGGGGTAGAGACGGTAAGGTAGGTAGGTAGCTGGTTCTGAAGGGGTAGAGACGGTAAGGTAGGTAGGTAGCTGGTTCTGAAGGGGTAGAGACGGTAAGGTAGGTAGGTACTTGGTTCTGAAGGGGTAGAGACGGTAAGGTAGGTAGGTACTTGGTTCTGAAGGGGTAGAGACGGTAAGGTAGGTAGGTAGTTGGTTCTGAAGGGGTAGAGACGGTAAGGTAGGTAGGTACTTGGTTCTGAAGGTAGAGACGGTAAGGTAGGTAGGTAGCTGGTTCTGAAGGGGTAGAGACGGTAAGGTAGGTAGGTAGGTAGCTGGTTCTGAAGGGGTAGAGGCGGTAAGGTAGGTAGGTAGCTGGTTCTGAAGGGGTAGAGATGGTAAGGTAGGTAGGTAGCTGGTTCTGAAGGTAGAGACGGTAAGGTAGGTAGGTAGCTGGTTCTGAAGGTAGAGACGGTAAGGTAGGTAGGTAGTTGGTTCTGAAGGGGTAGAGACGGTAAGGTAGGTAGGTAGCTGGTTCTGAAGGTAGAGACGGTAAGGTAGGTAGGTAGCTGGTTCTGAAGGTAGAGACGGTAAGGTAGGTAGGTAGTTGGTTCTGAAGGTAGAGACGGTAAGGTAGGTAGGTAGTTGGTTCTGAAGGGGTAGAGACGGTAAGGTAGGTAGGTAGTTGGTTCTGAAGGGGTAGAGACGGTAAGGTAGGTAGGTAGCTGGTTCTGAAGGGGTAGAGACGGTAAGGTAGGTAGGTAGTTGGTTCTGAAGGGGTAGAGACGGTAAGGTAGGTAGGTAGTTGGTTCTGAAGGGGTAGAGACGGTAAGGTAGGTAGGTAGCTGGTTCTGAAGGCGTAGAGACGGTAAGGTAGGTAGGTAGTTGGTTCTGAAGGGGTAGAGACGGTAAGGTAGGTAGGTAGCTGGTTCTGAAGGGGTAGAGACGGTAAGGTAGGTAGGTAGCTGGTTCTGAAGGGGTAGAGACGGTAAGGTAGGTAGGTAGCTGGTTCTGAAGGGGTAGAGATGGTAAGGTAGGTAGGTAGCTGGTTCTGAAGGGGTAGAGACGGTAAGGTAGGTAGCTGGTTCTGAAGGGGTAGAGACGGTAAGGTAGGTAGTTGGTTCTGAAGGGGTAGAGACGGTAAGGTAGGTAGGTAGCTGGTTCTGAAGGGGTAGAGACGGTAAGGTAGGTAGGTAGCTGGTTCTGAAGGGGTAGAGACGGTAAGGTAGGTAGGTAGCTGGTTCTGAAGGGGTAGAGACGGTAAGGTAGGTAGGTAGCTGGTTCTGAAGGGGTAGAGACGGTAAGGTAGGTAGGTAGCTGGTTCTGAAGGGGTAGAGACGGTAAGGTAGGTAGGTAGCTGGTTCTGAAGGGGTAGAGACGATAAGGTAGGTAGGTAGCTGGTTCTGAAGGGGTAGAGACGGTAAGGTAGGTAGGTAGCTGGTTCTGAAGGGGTAGAGACGGTAAGGTAGGTAGGTAGCTGGTTCTGAAGGGGTAGAGACGGTAAGGTAGGTAGGTAGCTGGTTCTGAAGGGGTAGAGACGGTAAGGTAGGTAGCTGGTTCTGAAGGGGTAGAGACGGTAAGGTAGGTAGGTAGCTGGTTCTGAAGGGGTAGAGACGGTAAGGTAGGTAGGTAGCTGGTTCTGAAGGGGTAGAGACGGTAAGGTAGGTAGGTAGTTGGTTCTGAAGGGGTAGAGACGGTAAGGTAGGTAGGTAGCTGGTTCTGAAGGGGTAGAGACGGTAAGGTAGGTAGGTAGCTGGTTCTGAAGGGGTAGAGACGGTAAGGTAGGTAGGTAGTTGGTTCTGAAGGGGTAGAGACGGTAAGGTAGGTAGGTAGCTGGTTCTGAAGGGGTAGAGACGGTAAGGTAGGTAGGTAGTTGGTTCTGAAGGGGTAGAGACGGTAAGGTAGGTAGGTAGCTGGTTCTGAAGGGGTAGAGACGGTAAGGTAGGTAGGTAGCTGGTTCTGAAGGGGTAGAGACGGTAAGGTAGGTAGGTAGTTGGTTCTGAAGGGGTAGAGACGGTAAGGTAGGTAGGTAGCTGGTTCTGAAGGGGTAGAGACGGTAAGGTAGGTAGATGGTTCTGAAGGGGTAGAGGCGGTAAGGTAGGTAGCTGGTTCTGAAGGGGTAGAGACGGTAAGGTAGGTAGGTAGCTGGTTCTGAAGGGGTAGAGACGGTAAGGTAGGTAGGTAGCTGGTTCTGAAGGGGTAGAGACGGTAAGGTAGGTAGGTAGCTGGTTCTGAAGGGGTAGAGACGGTAAGGTAGGTAGGTAGCTGGTTCTGAAGGGGTAGAGACGGTAAGGTAGGTAGGTAGCTGGTTCTGAAGGGGTAGAGACGGTAAGGTAGGTAGGTAGCTGGTTCTGAAGGGGTAGAGACGGTAAGGTAGGTAGGTAGCTGGTTCTGAAGGGGTAGAGACGGTAAGGTAGGTAGGTAGCTGGTTCTGAAGGGGTAGAGACGGTAAGGTAGGTAGGTAGCTGGTTCTGAAGGGGTAGAGACGGTAAGGTAGGTAGGTAGCTGGTTCTGAAGGGGTAGAGACGGTAAGGTAGGTAGGTAGCTGGTTCTGAAGGGGTAGAGACGGTAAGGTAGGTAGGTAGTTGGTTCTGAAGGGGTAGAGACGGTAAGGTAGGTAGGTAGTTGGTTCTGAAGGGGTAGAGACGGTAAGGTAGGTAGCTGGTTCTGAAGGGGTAGAGACGGTAAGGTAGGTAGGTAGCTGGTTCTGAAGGGGTAGAGACGGTAAGGTAGGTAGGTAGCTGGTTCTGAAGGGGTAGAGACGGTAAGGTAGGTAGCTGGTTCTGAAGGGGTAGAGACGGTAAGGTAGGTAGGTAGCTGGTTCTGAAGGGGTAGAGACGGTAAGGTAGGTAGGTAGCTGGTTCTGAAGGGGTAGAGACGGTAAGGTAGGTAGGTAGCTGGTTCTGAAGGGGTAGAGACGGTAAGGTAGGTAGGTAGCTGGTTCTGAAGGGGTAGAGACGGTAAGGTAGGTAGGTAGCTGGTTCTGAAGGGGTAGAGACGGTAAGGTAGGTAGGTAGTTGGTTCTGAAGGGGTAGAGACGGTAAGGTAGGTAGTGTTGGTTCTGAAGGGGTAGAGGCGGTAAGGTAGGTAGGTAGCTGGTTCTGAAGGGGTAGAGGCGGTAAGGTAGGTAGTTGGTTCTGAAGGGGTAGAGGCGGTAAGGTAGGTAGGTAGCTGGTTCTGAAGGGGTAGAGACGGTAAGGTAGGTAGGTAGCTGGTTCTGAAGGGGTAGAGGCGGTAAGGTAGGTAGGTAGTTGGTTCTGAAGGGGTAGAGACGGTAAGGTAGGTAGGTAGTTGGTTCTGAAGGGGTAGAGACGGTAAGGTAGGTAGGTAGCTGGTTCTGAAGGGGTAGAGGCGGTAAGGTAGGTAGGTAGCTGGTTCTGAAGGGGTAGAGACGGTAAGGTAGGTAGGTAGTTGGTTCTGAAGGGGTAGAGACGGTAAGGTAGGTAGGTAGTTGGTTCTGAAGGGGTAGAGGCGGTAAGGTAGGTAGTTGGTTCTGAAGGGGTAGAGGCGGTAAGGTAGGTAGTTGGTTCTGAAGGGGTAGAGGCGGTAAGGTAGGTAGGTAGCTGGTTCTGAAGGGGTAGAGACGGTAAGGTAGGTAGGTAGCTGGTTCTGAAGGGGTAGAGGCGGTAAGGTAGGTAGGTAGTTGGTTCTGAAGGGGTAGAGACGGTAAGGTAGGTAGGTAGTTGGTTCTGAAGGGGTAGAGACGGTAAGGTAGGTAGGTAGCTGGTTCTGAAGGGGTAGAGACGGTAAGGTAGGTAGGTAGCTGGTTCTGAAGGGGTAGAGACGGTAAGGTAGGTAGGTAGCTGGTTCTGAAGGGGTAGAGACGGTAAGGTAGGTAGGTAGCTGGTTCTGAAGGGGTAGAGACGGTAAGGTAGGTAGGTAGTTGGTTCTGAAGGGGTAGAGATGGTAAGGTAGGTAGGTAGTTCTGAAGGGGTAGAGACGGTAAGGTAGGTAGGTAGTTGGTTCTGAAGGGGTAGAGACGGTAAGGTAGGTAGGTAGCTGGTTCTGAAGGGGTAGAGACGGTAAGGTAGGTAGGTAGCTGGTTCTGAAGGGGTAGAGACGGTAAGGTAGGTAGGTAGTTGGTTCTGAAGGGGTAGAGGCGGTAAGGTAGGTAGGTATTGGTTCTGAAGGGGTAGAGGCGGTAAGGTAGGTAGGTAGTTGGTTCTGAAGGGGTAGAGGCGGTAAGGTAGGTAGGTAGCTGGTTCTGAAGGGGTAGAGACGGTAAGGTAGGTAGGTAGCTGGTTCTGAAGGGGTAGAGGCGGTAAGGTAGGTAGGTAGCTGGTTCTGAAGGGGTAGAGACGGTAAGGTAGGTAGGTAGCTGGTTCTGAAGGGGTAGAGACGGTAAGGTAGGTAGGTAGCTGGTTCTGAAGGGGTAGAGACGGTAAGGTAGGTAGGTAGTTGGTTCTGAAGGGGTAGAGACGGTAAGGTAGGTAGGTAGTTGGTTCTGAAGGGGTAGAGACGGTAAGGTAGGTAGGTAGCTGGTTCTGAAGGGGTAGAGACGGTAAGGTAGGTAGGTAGCTGGTTCTGAAGGGGTAGAGACGGTAAGGTAGGTAGGTAGCTGGTTCTGAAGGGGTAGAGACGGTAAGGTAGGTAGGTAGCTGGTTCTGAAGGGGTAGAGACGGTAAGGTAGGTAGGTAGCTGGTTCTGAAGGGGTAGAGACGGTAAGGTAGGTAGGTAGTTGGTTCTGAAGGGGTAGAGACGGTAAGGTAGGTAGGTAGTTGGTTCTGAAGGGGTAGAGACGGTAAGGTAGGTAGGTAGCTGGTTCTGAAGGGGTAGAGACGGTAAGGTAGGTAGGTAGCTGGTTCTGAAGGGGTAGAGACGGTAAGGTAGGTAGGTAGCTGGTTCTGAAGGGGTAGAGACGGTAAGGTAGGTAGGTAGCTGGTTCTGAAGGGGTAGAGACGGTAAGGTAGGTAGGTAGCTGGTTCTGAAGGGGTAGAGACGGTAAGGTAGGTAGGTAGTTGGTTCTGAAGGGGTAGAGATGGTAAGGTAGGTAGGTAGTTCTGAAGGGGTAGAGACGGTAAGGTAGGTAGGTAGTTGGTTCTGAAGGGGTAGAGGCGGTAAGGTAGGTAGTTGGTTCTGAAGGGGTAGAGGCGGTAAGGTAGGTAGGTAGCTGGTTCTGAAGGGGTAGAGACGGTAAGGTAGGTAGGTAGCTGGTTCTGAAGGGGTAGAGGCGGTAAGGTAGGTAGGTAGTTGGTTCTGAAGGGGTAGAGACGGTAAGGTAGGTAGGTAGCTGGTTCTGAAGGGGTAGAGACGGTAAGGTAGGTAGGTAGCTGGTTCTGAAGGGGTAGAGGCGGTAAGGTAGGTAGGTAGCTGGTTCTGAAGGGGTAGAGACGGTAAGGTAGGTAGGTAGTTGGTTCTGAAGGGGTAGAGACGGTAAGGTAGGTAGGTAGTTGGTTCTGAAGGGGTAGAGGCGGTAAGGTAGGTAGTTGGTTCTGAAGGGTAGAGGCGGTAAGGTAGGTAGCTGGTTCTGAAGGGGTAGAGGCGGTAAGGTAGGTAGGTAGCTGGTTCTGAAGGGGTAGAGACGGTAAGGTAGGTAGGTAGCTGGTTCTGAAGGGGTAGAGACGGTAAGGTAGGTAGGTAGTTGGTTCTGAAGGGGTAGAGACGGTAAGGTAGGTAGGTAGCTGGTTCTGAAGGGGTAGAGACGGTAAGGTAGGTAGGTAGCTGGTTCTGAAGGGGTAGAGACGGTAAGGTAGGTAGGTAGCTGGTTCTGAAGGGGTAGAGACGGTAAGGTAGGTAGGTAGCTGGTTCTGAAGGGGTAGAGACGGTAAGGTAGGTAGGTAGTTGGTTCTGAAGGGGTAGAGATGGTAAGGTAGGTAGGTAGTTTCTGAAGGGGTAGAGACGGTAAGGTAGGTAGTTGGTTCTGAAGGGGTAGAGACGGTAAGGTAGGTAGGTAGCTGGTTCTGAAGGGGTAGAGACGGTAAGGTAGGTAGGTAGCTGGTTCTGAAGGGGTAGAGACGGTAAGGTAGGTAGGTAGCTGGTTCTGAAGGGGTAGAGACGGTAAGGTAGGTAGTTGGTTCTGAAGGGGTAGAGGCGGTAAGGTAGGTAGTTGGTTCTGAAGGGGTAGAGGCGGTAAGGTAGGTAGGTAGCTGGTTCTGAAGGGGTAGAGACGGTAAGGTAGGTAGGTAGCTGGTTCTGAAGGGGTAGAGGCGGTAAGGTAGGTAGGTAGTTGGTTCTGAAGGGGTAGAGACGGTAAGGTAGGTAGGTAGTTGGTTCTGAAGGGGTAGAGACGGTAAGGTAGGTAGGTAGCTGGTTCTGAAGGGGTAGAGACGGTAAGGTAGGTAGGTAGGTAGTTGGTTCTGAAGGGGTAGAGACGGTAAGGTAGGTAGGTAGGTAGTTGGTTCTGAAGGGGTAGAGACGGTAAGGTAGGTAGCTGGTTCTGAAGGGGTAGAGACGGTAAGGTAGGTAGGTAGTTGGTTCTGAAGGGGTAGAGACGGTAAGGTAGGTAGGTAGCTGGTTCTGAAGGGGTAGAGACGGTAAGGTAGGTAGGTAGCTGGTTCTGAAGGGGTAGAGACGGTAAGGTAGGTAGGTAGTTGGTTCTGAAGGGGTAGAGACGGTAAGGTAGGTAGGTAGTTGGTTCTGAAGGGGTAGAGACGGTAAGGTAGGTAGGTAGCTGGTTCTGAAGGGGTAGAGACGGTAAGGTAGGTAGGTAGCTGGTTCTGAAGGGGTAGAGACGGTAAGGTAGGTAGGTAGTTGGTTCTGAAGGGGTAGAGACGGTAAGGTAGGTAGGTAGCTGGTTCTGAAGGGTAGTAGTGTTCTGAAGGGTAGAGACGGTAAGGTAGGTAGGTAGCTGGTTCTGAAGGGGTAGAGACGGTAAGGTAGGTAGGTAGCTGGTTCTGAAGGGGTAGAGACGGTAAGGTAGGTAGGTAGTTGGTTCTGAAGGGGTAGAGACGGTAAGGTAGGTAGGTAGCTGGTTCTGAAGGGGTAGAGACGGTAAGGTAGGTAGGTAGCTGGTTCTGAAGGGGTAGAGGCGGTAAGGTAGGTAGGTAGTTGGTTCTGAAGGGGTAGAGACGGTAAGGTAGGTAGGTAGTTGGTTCTGAAGGGGTAGAGACGGTAAGGTAGGTAGGTAGCTGGTTCTGAAGGGGTAGAGACGGTAAGGTAGGTAGGTAGTTGGTTCTGAAGGGGTAGAGATGGTAAGGTAGGTAGGTAGTTCTGAAGGGGTAGAGACGGTAAGGTAGGTAGGTAGTTGGTTCTGAAGGGGTAGAGACGGTAAGGTAGGTAGGTAGCTGGTTCTGAAGGGGTAGAGGCGGTAAGGTAGGTAGGTAGCTGGTTCTGAAGGGGTAGAGACGGTAAGGTAGGTAGGTAGTTGGTTCTGAAGGGGTAGAGGCGGTAAGGTAGGTAGTTGGTTCTGAAGGGGTAGAGGCGGTAAGGTAGGTAGGTAGCTGGTTCTGAAGGGGTAGAGACGGTAAGGTAAGTAGGTAGCTGGTTCTGAAGGGGTAGAGGCGGTAAGGTAGGTAGGTAGTTGGTTCTGAAGGGGTAGAGACGGTAAGGTAGGTAGGTAGCTGGTTCTGAAGGGGTAGAGACGGTAAGGTAGGTAGGTAGCTGGTTCTGAAGGGGTAGAGACGGTAAGGTAGGTAGGTAGGTAGTTGGTTCTGAAGGGGTAGAGACGGTAAGGTAGGTAGGTAGTTGGTTCTGAAGGGGTAGAGACGGTAAGGTAGGTAGGTAGCTGGTTCTGAAGGGGTAGAGACGGTAAGGTAGGTAGGTAGCTGGTTCTGAAGGGTAGAGACGGTAAGGTAGGTAGGTAGCTGGTTCTGAAGGGGTAGAGACGGTAAGGTAGGTAGGTAGTTGGTTCTGAAGGGGTAGAGACGGTAAGGTAGGTAGGTAGCTGGTTCTGAAGGGGTAGAGACGGTAAGGTAGGTAGGTAGTTGGTTCTGAAGGGGTAGAGACGGTAAGGTAGGTAGGTAGGTAGTTGGTTCTGAAGGGGTAGAGACGGTAAGGTAGGTAGGTAGTTGGTTCTGAAGGGGTAGAGACGGTAAGGTAGGTAGCTGGTTCTGAAGGGGTAGAGACGGTAAGGTAGGTAGCTGGTTCTGAAGGGGTAGAGACGGTAAGGTAGGTAGGTAGCTGGTTCTGAAGGGGTAGAGATGGTAAGGTAGGTAGGTAGTTGGTTCTGAAGGGGTAGAGATGGTAAGGTAGGTAGGTAGTGGTTCTGAAGGGTAGAGACGGTAAGGTAGGTAGGTAGCTGGTTCTGAAGGGTAGAGACGGTAAGGTAGGTAGGTAGCTGGTTCTGAAGGGGTAGAGACGGTAAGGTAGGTAGGTAGCTGGTTCTGAAGGGGTAGAGACGGTAAGGTAGGTAGGTAGTTGGTTCTGAAGGGGTAGAGGCGGTAAGGTAGGTAGGTAGCTGGTTCTGAAGGGTAGAGACGGTAAGGTAGGTAGGTAGCTGGTTCTGAAGGGGTAGAGGCGGTAAGGTAGGTAGGTAGTTGGTTCTGAAGGGGTAGAGACGGTAAGGTAGGTAGGTAGTTGGTTCTGAAGGGGTAGAGACGGTAAGGTAGGTAGGTAGCTGGTTCTGAAGGGGTAGAGACGGTAAGGTAGGTAGGTAGTTGGTTCTGAAGGGGTAGAGACGGTAAGGTAGGTAGGTAGGTAGTTGGTTCTGAAGGGGTAGAGACGGTAAGGTAGGTAGGTAGTTGGTTCTGAAGGGGTAGAGACGGTAAGGTAGGTAGGTAGCTGGTTCTGAAGGGGTAGAGACGGTAAGGTAGGTAGGTAGCTGGTTCTGAAGGGGTAGAGACGGTAAGGTAGGTAGGTAGCTGGTTCTGAAGGGGTAGAGACGGTAAGGTAGGTAGGTAGTTGGTTCTGAAGGGGTAGAGACGGTAAGGTAGGTAGGTAGCTGGTTCTGAAGGGGTAGAGACGGTAAGGTAGGTAGGTAGGTAGTTGGTTCTGAAGGGGTAGAGACGGTAAGGTAGGTAGGTAGTTGGTTCTGAAGGGGTAGAGACGGTAAGGTAGGTAGGTAGCTGGTTCTGAAGGGTAGAGACGGTAAGGTAGGTAGCTGGTTCTGAAGGGGTAGAGACGGTAAGGTAGGTAGGTAGCTGGTTCTGAAGGGGTAGAGACGGTAAGGTAGGTAGGTAGCTGGTTCTGAAGGGGTAGAGACGGTAAGGTAGGTAGGTAGTTGGTTCTGAAGGGTAGAGACGGTAAGGTAGGTAGGTAGCTGGTTCTGAAGGGGTAGAGACGGTAAGGTAGGTAGGTAGTTGGTTCTGAAGGGGTAGAGACGGTAAGGTAGGTAGGTAGTTGGTTCTGAAGGGTAGAGACGGTAAGGTAGGTAGGTAGCTGGTTCTGAAGGGGTAGAGATGGTAAGGTAGGTAGCTGGTTCTGAAGGGGTAGAGACGGTAAGGTAGGTAGGTAGCTGGTTCTGAAGGGGTAGAGACGGTAAGGTAGGTAGGTAGCTGGTTCTGAAGGGGTAGAGACGGTAAGGTAGGTAGGTAGCTGGTTCTGAAGGGGTAGAGACGGTAAGGTAGGTAGGTAGCTGGTTCTGAAGGGGTAGAGACGGTAAGGTAGGTAGGTACTTGGTTCTGAAGGGGTAGAGACGGTAAGGTAGGTAGGTAGTTGGTTCTGAAGGGGTAGAGACGGTAAGGTAGGTAGGTACCTGGTTCTGAAGGGGTAGAGACGGTAAGGTAGGTAGGTAGCTGGTTCTGAAGGGGTAGAGACGGTAAGGTAGGTAGGTAGCTGGTTCTGAAGGGGTAGAGACGGTAAGGTAGGTAGGTAGCTGGTTCTGAAGGGGTAGAGACGGTAAGGTAGGTAGGTAGCTGGTTCTGAAGGGATAGAGATGGTAAGGTAGGTAGCTGGTTCTGAAGGCAGAGATGGTAAGGTACACCACCGTTCAAAAGTTTGGGCTCACATAGAAATTTTGAAAGAAAAGCCAATTATTTGTCCAATGAAATAACAAAATTATCAGAAACACAGTGTAGACATTGTTAATGTTGTAAATGACTATTGTAGCTGGAAACGGCTGATTTTTAATGGAATATCTACATAGGTGTACAGAGGCCCATTATCAGCAACCATCACTCCTGTGTTCCAATGGCACGTTGTGTTAGCTAATCCAAGTTTATCATTTTAAAAAGGCTAATTGATCATTAGAAAACCCTTTTGCAATTATGTTAGCACAGCTGAGAAGTGTTGTTCTGATTAAAGAAGCAATAAAACTGGCCTTCTTTAGACTAGTTGAGTATCTGGAGCATCAGCATTTGTGGGTTCGATTACAGGCTCAAAATGGACAGAAACAAAGAACTTTCTTCTGAAACTCGTTAGTCTTTTCTTGTTCTGAGAAACGAAGCTATATATTAATGCGAGAAATTGTCAAGAAACTGACAATCTCGTACAACGCTGTGTAATACTCCGTTCACAGAACTGCGCAAACTGGCTCTAACCAAAATAGAAAAAGTCGGAGGCCCCGGTGCACAACTGAGCAAGAGGACAAGTACATTACAGTGTCTAGTTTGAGAAACAGACGCCTCACAAGTCGTCAACTGGCAGCTTCATTAAATAGTACCCGCAAAACACCAGTCTCAACGTCAACAGTGAAGAGGCGACTCCGGGATGCCGGCCTTCTAGGCAGAGTTCCTCTGTCCAGTGTCTGTGTTCTTTTGCCCATTTTAATATTTTATTTTTATTGGCCAGTCTGAGATATGGCTTTTTCTATTGCAACTCTGCCTAGAAGGCCAGCATCCCGGAGTCGCCTCTTTACAGTAGTGAAGTAGTGTACACTATAATACCATGGAGAGGCTCGACTGTCTGTAGCACACAGTAGTGTACATACCAGAGACTTGGAGCTCTGTCTGGTGGGGGCTGTGAAGGGTCGTACGCTGGTGGGGGGCTCCTTCTCATTGGAGCGTCTCCTCTGAGGGGAGGGGCGACTGTCAGGCTGGGGAGTCATGGAGATGGGCAGGAACCTAGAGGGTGCTGGAGGGGGAGAGAGAGAACAGTAGCATTACAGTGTTCAGGAGGGGGGAGAGAACAGTAGCATTACAGTGTTCAGGAGGAGGGAGAGAACAGTAGCATTACAGTGTTCAGGAGGGGAGAGAGAGAGAACAGTAGCATTACAGTGTTCAGGAGGGGGAGAGAGAGAACAGTAGCATTACAGTGTTCAGGAGGGGGAGAGAGAACAGTAGCATTACAGTGTTCAGGAGGGGAGAGAGAGAGAACAGTAGCATTACAGTGTTCAGGAGGGGGGAGAGAACAGTAGCATTACAGTGTTCAGGAGGGGAGAGAGAGAGAACAGTAGCATTACAGTGTTCAGGAGGGGAGAGAGAGAGAACAGTAGCATTACAGTGTTCAGGAGGGGAGAGAGAGAGAACAGTAGCATTACAGTGTTCAGGAGGGGGAGAGAGAGAACAGTAGCATTACAGTGTTCAGGAGGGGAGAGAGAGAAACAGTAGCATTACAGTGTTCAGGAGGGGGAGAGAGAACAGTAGCATTACAGTGTTCAGGAGGGGGAGAGAGAACAGTAGCATTACAGTGTTCAGGAGGGGGAGAGAACAGTAGCATTACAGTGTTCAGGAGGGGGAGAGAACAGTAGCATTACAGTGTTCAGGAGGGGGAGAGAGAGAGAACAGTAGCATTACAGTGTTCAGGAGGGGAGAGAGAGAACAGTAGCATTACAGTGTTCAGGAGGGGGGAGAGAACAGTAGCATTACAGTGTTCAGGAGGGGAGAGAGAGAGAGAACAGTAGCATTACAGTGTTCAGGAGGGGGGAGAGAGAACAGTAGCATTACAGTGTTCAGGAGGGGGAGAGAACAGTAGCATTACAGTGTTCAGGAGGGGAGAGAGAACAGTAGCATTACAGTGTTCAGGAGGGGGGAGAGAGAGAACAGTAGCATTACAGTGTTCAGGAGGGGGAGAGAGAACAGTAGCATTACAGTGTTCAGGAGGGGGGAGAGAGAACAGTAGCATTACAGTGTTCAGGAGGGTGGAGAGAGAGAACAGTAGCATTACAGTGTTCAGGAGGGGGAGAGAGAACAGTAGCATTACAGTGTTCAGGAGGGGAGAGAGAGAGAACAGTAGCATTACAGTGTTCAGGAGGGGGAGAGAGAGAGAACAGTAGCATTACAGTGTTCAGGAGGGGGAGAGAACAGTAGCATTACAGTGTTCAGGAGGGGAGAGAACAGTAGCATTACAGTGTTCAGGAGGGGGAGAGAGAACAGTAGCATTACAGTGTTCAGGAGGGGGAGAGAACAGTAGCATTACAGTGTTCAGGAGGGGGGAGAGAACAGTAGCATTACAGTGTTCAGGAGGGGAGAGAGAGAGAACAGTAGCTTTACAGTGTTCAGGAGGGGGAGAGAGAGAGAACAGTAGCATTACAGTGTTCAGGAGGGGGGAGAGAGAACAGTAGCATTACAGTGTTCAGGAGGGGGAGAGAACAGTAGCATTACAGTGTTCAGGAGGGGAGAGAGAACAGTAGCATTACAGTGTTCAGGAGGGGGGAGAGAGAACAGTAGCATTACAGTGTTCAGGAGGGGAGAGAGAACAGTAGCATTACGGTGTTCAGGAGGGGAGAGAGAACAGTGGCATTACAGTGTTCAGGAGGGGGAGAGAGAGAACAGTAGCATTACAGTGTTCAGGAGGGGAGAGAGAACAGTAGCATTACAGTGTTCAGGAGGGGGAGAGAACAGTAGCATTACAGTGTTCAGGAGGGGGAGAGAACAGTAGCATTACAGTGTTCAGGAGGGGGAGAGAGGAACAGTAGCATTACAGTGTTCAGGAGGGGGAGAGAGAGAACAGTAGCATTACAGTGTTCAGGAGGGGGAGAGAGAACAGTAGCATTACGGTGTTCAGGAGGGGAGAGAGAACAGTAGCATTACAGTGTTCAGGAGGGGGAGAGAGAACAGTAGCATTACAGTGTTCAGGAGGGGGGAGAGAGAGAACAGTAGCATTACAGTGTTCAGGAGGGGGAGAGAGAGAACAGTAGCATTACAGTGTTCAGGAGGGGGGAGAGAGAACAGTAGCATTACGGTGTTCAGGAGGGGGAGAGAGAACAGTAGCATTACAGTGTTCAGGAGGGGGGAGAGAGAACAGTAGCATTACAGTGTTCAGGAGGGGGAGAGAGAGAACAGTAGCATTACAGTGTTCAGGAGGGGGAGGGAGAGAACAGTAGCATTACAGTGTTCAGGAGGGGGAGAGAGAACAGTAGCATTACAGTGTTCAGGAGGGGGAGAGAGAACAGTAGCATTACAGTGTTCAGGAGGGGGAGAGAACAGTAGCATTACAGTGTTCAGGAGGGGGAGAGAGAGAACAGTAGCATTACGGTGTTCAGGAGGGGGGAGAGAGAACAGTAGCATTACAGTGTTCAGGAGGGGGAGAGAGAACAGTAGCATTACAGTGTTCAGGAGGGGAACAGTAGCATTACAGTGTTCAGGAGGGGGAGAGAACAGTAGCATTACAGTGTTCAGGAGGGGGAGAGAGAACAGTAGCATTACAGTGTTCAGGAGGGGGGAGAGAGAACAGTAGCATTACAGTATTCAGGAGGGGGAGAGAACAGTAGCATTACAGTGTTCAGGAGGGGGGAGAGAGAACAGTAGCATTACAGTGTTCAGGAGGGGGAGAGAGAACAGTGGCATTACAGTGTTCAGGAGGGGGAGAGAGAGAACAGTAGCATTACAGTGTTCAGGAGGGGGGAGAGAGAACAGTAGCATTACAGTGTTCAGGAGGGGAGAGAGAGTGAGAGTTGAGACAGGCAGTTTTATAGTGTAGTGCACTACACTTGACCAGGTCCAATAGGACTAAAGTAGTGCACTACATTTGACCAGGGCCCATAGGACTAAAGTAGTGCACTACATTTGACCAGGGCCCATAGGACTAAAGTAGTGCACTACATTTGACCAGGGCCCATAGGACTAAAGTAGTGCACTACATTTGACCAGGGCCCATAGGACTAAAGTAGTGCACTACATTTGACCAGGGCCCATAGGACTAAAGTAGTGCACTACATTTGACCAGGTCCAATAGGACTAAAGTAGTGCACTACATTTGACCAGGTCCAATAGGACTAAAGTAGTGCACTACATTTGACCAGGGCCCATAGGACTAAAGTAGTGCACTACATTTGACCAGGGCCCAGAGGACTAAAGTAGTGCACTACATTTGACCAGGGCCCAGAGGACTAAAGTAGTGCACTACATTTGACCAGGGCCCAGAGGACTAAAGTAGTGCACTACATTTGCCCAGGGCCCATAGGACTAAAGTAGTGCACTACATTTGCCCAGGGCCCATAGGACTAAAGTAGTGCACTACATTTGACCAGGGCCCATTGGACTGGCATTTGACCAGGGCCCATAGGACTAAAGTAGTGCACTACATTTGACCAGGGCCCAGAGGACTAAAGTAGTGCACTACATTTGACCAGGGCCCAGAGGACTAAAGTAGTGCACTACATTTGACCAGGGCCCATTGGACTAAAGTAGTGCATCATCACTCCTGCTACTTTATTGCACATGTTTTGAACATGAACCAAACTCTTGGATTTGGTACAAGAACCATTATGTACTTATTTTATTTAACCTTTATTCAACTAGGCAAGTCAGTTAAGAACAAATTCTTATTTCAATAACGGCCTAGGAACAGTGGGTTAAACTGCATTGTTCAGTTACTAGCCCCCCCTCTAACCACTAGGCCACCCTGCCGCCCCTCCACTCTAACCACTAGGCTACCCCCCCTCTAACCACTAGGCTACCTCCCCCCCTCTAACCACTAGGCTACCTGCCCGCCTCCCCCTCTAACCACTAGGCTACCTGCCCGCCTCCCCCTCTAACCACTAGGCTACCTGCCCGCCTCCCCCTCTAACCACTAGGCTACCTGCCCGCCTCCCCCCTCTAACCACTAGGCTACCTGCCCGCCTCCCCCTCTAACCACTAGGCTACCTGCCCGCCTCCCCCTCTAACCACTAGGCTACCTGCCCGCCTCCCCCTCTAACCACTAGGCTACCTGCCTCCCCCCTCTAACCACTAGGCTACCTGCCGACCCACTTGGAGGAGATAATAGTCATTGCTCTAACGCAAGTTAGCATTGGCTCACGGAAACTACCTTCCTTCATACTGGATGCAGAGACAAAATGAATAGAAATTTCATTGCTTTTTTTCCCCCCCCAGAGTTGCACCTATGGTGGAAATAACAAGATTGTGTTATTATTGCTTTAAATGGTTGTTTTATGCAACAGAATAAGGGGTTGTTAGAACGCTCATCTGTGTGAGTGTTCTACTGAGGATGGGCCTCTGGGAGAGATAACGCTGACAGGAGATTTATGATGTCTTTTGGGTGATAAAACCATTCCATAGCATAAGTTAATGTTTCTGTTCTATAAAAGGTACCAGGGAGAGAAAACCCCCAGGGCCAGACACTGGTCTCTACACAAAGAGTACTATTTTACCAGCAGATACTGTCTGTTGTAAATTATAAGTATCTTTCATACAAATCTTAACCATGTGACCCATTCCATACATCTGTTGTTCGTCATGTAGACTGAAGGGGGTGTATCTTTGCTATAAAAAGTACTTTTGTCTCTCAACGAATCATCTAAGGGTGATTCGTCGAACAGCCATTGTTATCGTAGAGCACTCAATCGATTCACTGCGTGCGTGTTGTATTGACCTGCCCCCTAAATAATAAGTTAATAAAGATATCGTTTAAGTATAACTGACTTGTGTGATAAGTTTGTCTCTCCTCATTTGATAGTAAAGAAATTCACCACCACAGAATGCTGGTTTCTGTATAGCACTTTGACGTTAACCGATGTAAAAAAGTGCTTCATCAATACATTTGATTGATTGATTGATTAATGTTGCAAAGCAATAACTAACCAGATATTCAGTGGAGAGGGTGTGTGGTACAAGTCTGGGTTTAAGGGTCTCTTTTCCAAGCTTAAAATGATCAACATTCAACACCACAGGCTAGAAAAGGTTGAATACATTGGCCATGCTGTCAATATTGAAGCAACATCAGTCAGGAAGTTAAAGCTTGGTTGCAAATGGGTCTTCCAAATGGACAATGACCCCAAGCATACTTCCAAAGTTGTGGAAAAATGGCTTAAGGACAACAAAGTCAAGGTATTGGAGTGGCCATCACAAAGCCCTGACCTCAATCCTATAGAACATTTGTGGGCAGAACTGAAAAAGCATGTGCGAGCAAGGAGGCCTACAAACCTGACTCAGTTACACCAGCTCTGTCAGGAGGAATAGGCCAAAATTCACCCAACTTATTGTGGGAAGCTTGTGGAAGGCTACCTGAAACGTTTGACCCAAGTTAAACAATTTCAAGGCAATGCTACCAAATACTAATTGAGTGTATGTAAACTTCTGACCCACTGGGAATGTGATGAAAGTAAATAAAAGCTGAAATAAATCATTCTCTCTACTATTATTCTGACATTTCACATTCTTAAAATAAAGTGGGGATCCTAACTGACCTAAGACGGGGAATTTTTACTAGGATTAAATGTCAGGAATTGTGAAAAACTGAGTTGAAATATATTTGGCTAAGGTGCATGTAACCTTCCGACTTCAAGTGTACATCTATATAATTGAATTAAAGTCTGCTATTTGGGTAGGGCTCTGTTGGAGCATGAGGGGTGTTTATGTGCTAGGGGGGTATCACGGTGTTTCGTATGTATTGTCTGTATAATCTTTCAAATCAAAATAGCTTGATAAAAACAGTAGCGCACTATCTAGTGAATAGGGTGCCATTTGGGATGCAAACACTAGTGTTGTATACCTCAGGAGCCTTCAAAGAGGGGATGGATCTAGTGTACTAGCTAGTACACATGGTGTTATGGAATGTACTTTTCCATTCAATAATGTGTATGTTTTCGTGGAATATGGAACGGTTTGTTAATATCATAGTGAACATTTTATAAAAACAACAAAAGAGAGAGTGAAGCTATCTTACTGTTCTTCCCCAGGACAGATCCCGGAGACGAGGCGTCCAACATGGATACTGACAAACTGGAGGAGCGGTGACTGGGCTCATCCTGTTAATGAGGAGATATACATTACTGATGAAGGCATAGACACCCCCATTAGAAAGAGACTACCCTGGAGGAGCGGTGACTGGGCTTATCCTGTTAATGAGGAGATATACATTACTGATGAAGGCATAGACACCATTACAAAAGAGACTAACCTGCTCCTCAGCAAACATGATCATTTCAGGTGACAATGTCGACTCATTTCAGCCACCGGATAACAAGAACGAGACAGTCTGGATAATAAGAACTAGGCGCGGTCTGGATAATAAGAACTGGGCGCGGTCTGGATAATAAGAACTGGGCGCGGTCTGGATAATAACAACTAGGCGCGGTCTGGATAATAAGAACTAGGCGCGGTCTGGATAATAAGAACTAGGCGCGGTCTGGATAATAAGAACTAGGCGCGGTCTGGATAATAAGAACTGGGCGCGGTCTGGATAATAAGAACTAGGCGCGGTCTGGATAATAAGAACTGGGCGCGGTCTGGATAATAAGAACTAGGCGCGGTCTGGATAATAAGAACTGGGCGCGGTCTGGATAATAAGAACTGGGCGCGGTCTGGATAATAAGAACTGGGCGCGGTCTGGATAATAAGAACTAGGCGCGGTCTGGATAATAAGAACTGGGCGCGGTCTGGATAATAAGAACTAGGCGCGGTCTGGATAATAACAACTAGGCGCGGTCTGGATAATAACAACTGGGCGCGGTCTGGATAATAACAACTGGGCGCGGTCTGGATAATAAGAACTGGGCGCGGTCTGGATAATAAGAACTAGGCGCGGTCTGGATAATAACAACTGGGCGCGGTCTGGATAATAAGAACTGGGCGCGGTCTGGATAATAACAACTGGGCGCGGTCTGGATAATATGAACTAGGCGCGGTCTGGATAATATGAACTAGGCGCGGTCTGGATAATAAGAACTAGACAGACTCTGGATATGGGCTGGATAAAGGACTAGAAACACTTGTTTCTGTGTGCAGGTCAAGAGCTTTCTTTCTCCTCGTAGTAGAAAATAAGCTTTTGTGTAGGTGATGTATGGACTAGACGCGGGCTGGATGTGTGGATAACAAACAACCTATCCACACATATATCTCACACACACACACACACACACACACACACATCAGACTCTGAGCTTCCCAGTTCAGCCAGCGTGGGCGCCTTCAGAAGCCTCTTCCTCTGACACAGAGCCCCTCCCACCCCGTGAGCTGGAGGACAGGACAGGGTGCTGGTGGCGTGCTTCCTGGGGGCGTCTGGAGTGGACAGGTCTGTGGAAGGAGTCAGAGAGGACAGGAGAACAGTCACAGGGAGACAAGAAAATAGGAAAAAATAAAGAAAAACCATTGAATGAGTAGGTCTGTCCAAACTTTTGACTGTTAGTGGAGACTGTTCAGTGCCTAAAATAAAGGGTTAAATACATGTACAAAAATAAATAAATGGTTTCTTGATCTGTCTTATGTCTCTCAGATATAGGACAGAAACTTCAGAACAAACCTCCTTTAAAAGGGACGGGACTGTTGTTCCATATGGTCAATCTGTTATTCAATGTGTTTCTATGGGCTAATAGCAGTAATCTGTTATTCAATGTGTTTCTATGGGCTAATAGCAGTAATCTGTTATTCAATGTGTTTCTATGGGCTAATAGCAGTAATCTGTTATTCAATGTGTTTCTATGGGCTAATAGCAGTAATCTGTTATTCAATGTGTTTCTATGGGCTAATAGCAGTAATCTGTTATTTAATGTGTTTCTATGGGCTAATAGCAGTAATCTGTTATTCAATGTGTTTCTACGGGCTAATAGCAGTAATCTGTTATTCAATGTGTTTCTATGGGCTAATAGCAGTAATCTGTTATTCAATGTGTTTCTATGGGCTAATAGCAGTAATCTGTTATTCAATGTGTTTCTATGGGCTAATAGCAGTAATCTGTTATTCAATGTGTTTCTATGGGCTAATAGCAGTAATCTGTTATTCAATGTGTTTCTACGGGCTAATAGCAGTAATCTGTTATTTAATGTGTTTCTATGGGCTAATAGCAGTAAGGCCAACTAAACATTAATCAAATAATTTTGTATACTGTAAATATTTTGTATACTTCAAGGGGTCCTAAAATTGTAAATCAAAATGATCTTTGGTAGGACCTTCTTAAAACAATTCCATATAGCTTAGTGATATTGTATAAAACGCTGTAAGTACAGAAACACAGTGTTAAAAAAAGGCACCAGCATTACGATGGGAATAAATAGGTTAAACTACTACTTTACCTCAAGAGGCAACGTCAATTATTACTGTGAGAAGGAAGACTGAACTAAATATTAATGATACCGTCAGTAAAGACGCAAGAGAGACGTAAATAGGTGCCCAAAGACAGTTGATTTTACAGATACCACTTGGTAGTGTTCTGAAATACATTTCCACTCAGCTCTGTGAAACACTGACTGGGCGTGAAGGCAGGAAGGCAGTGCAGACAGCTGCCAGTGGATTACTTTAAAGCATGTCTGTCTGTGTTTGGGTCTGAACCTGGTAGATATGATAAGTTGAACATGACATTGATCAGATGGGGGGGTGATATTGTCCGAGTAATTTAATGAACACAAAGGAAACGGTGATTTGACTGGCTGAATTGGAGTTTGTAAGTGTGCCTTCTCCACTTAGCCAGCACTGGAAGTCTGGGCTGCACCATGTTAGCCCCACTAACTCACTGCTAGCCTGGGAGTCTGGGCTGCATCATGTTAGCTCCACTAACTCACTGCTAGCATGGGAGTCTGGGCTGCATCATGTTAGCCTCACTGACTCACTGCTAGCCTGGGAGTCTGGGCTGCATCATGTTAGCTCCACTAACTCACTGCTAGCCTGGGAGTCTGGGCTGCATCATGTTAGCTCCACTAACTCACTGCTAGCCTGGGAGTCTGGGCTGCATCATGTTAGCTCCACTAACTCACTGTTAGCCTGGGAGTCTGGGCCATCATGTTAGCTCCACTAACTCACTGCTAGCCTTACATGGGAGTCTGGGCTGCATCATGTTAGCTCCACTAACTCACTGCTAGCCTGGGAGTCTGGGCTGCATCATGTTAGCTCCACTAACTCACTGCTAGCCTGGGAGTCTGGGCTGCATCATGTTAGCTCCACTAACTCACTGCTAGCCTGGGAGTCTGGGCTGCATCATGTTAGCGCCACTAACTCACTGCTAGCCTGGGAGTCTGGGCTGCATCATGTTAGCTCCACTAACTCACTGCTAGCCTGGGAGTCTGGGCTGCATCATGTTAGCTCCACTAACTCACTGCTAGCCTGGGAGTCTGGGCTGCATCATGTTAGCTTCACTGACTCACTGCTAGCCTGGGAGTCTGGGCTGCATCATGTTAGCTCCACTGACTCACTGCTAGCCTGGGAGTCTGGGCTGCATCATGTTAGCCCCACTAACTCACTGCTAGCCTGGGAGTCTGGGCTGCATCATGTTAGCTCCACTAACTCACTGCTAGCCTGGGAGTCTGGGCTGCATCATGTTAGCTTCACTGACTCACTGCTAGCCTGGGAGTCTGGGCTGCATCATGTTAGCTCCACTAACTCACTGCTAGCCTGGGAGTCTGGGCTGCATCATGTTAGCTCCACTAACTCACTGCTAGCCTGGGAGTCTGGGCTGCATCATGTTAGCTCCACTAATTCACTGTTAGCCTGGGAGTCTGGGCTGCATCATGTTAGCTCCACTAACTCACTGCTAGCCTGTACTGGGAGTCTGGGCTGCATCATGTTAGCTCCACTAACTCACTGCTAGCCTGGGAGTCTGGGCTGCATCATGTTAGCTCCACTAACTCACTGCTAGCCTGGGAGTCTGGGCTGCATCATGTTAGCTCCACTAACTCACTGCTAGCCTGGGAGTCTGGGCTGCATCATGTTAGCTCCACTAACTCACTGCTAGCCTGGGAGTCTGGGCTGCATCATGTTAGCTCCACTAACTCACTGCTAGCCTGGGAGTCTGGGCTGCATCATGTTAGCTCCACTAACTCACTGCTAGCCTGCATCATGTTAGCTCCCCACTCACTGCTAACATGGGAGTCTGGGTTGCATCATGTTGCGACGTCCCCCTGAGGCCCATCTGCTAGCCCCGGCCTGCTAGCTGTCTGAATCACCGTGCCTCCAGCTAGCCTAGCTACTCACTGGACCCTATGATCACTTGGCTGCACATGCCTCTCCCTAATGTCAATATGCCTTGTCTATTGCTGTTTTGGTTAGTGATTTTTGGCTTATTTCACTGTAGAGCCTCCAGCCCTGCTCAATACGCCTTAGCTAGCCCTTTTGTTCCACCCTCCACACATGCCGTGACTTCACCTGGCTTAACTGGTGCCTCTAGAGACAAAACCTCTCTCATCGTCACTCAATGCCTAGGTTTACCTCCACTGTATTCACATCCTACCATACCCTTGTCTGTACATTACGCCTTGAATCTATTCTTCCACGCCCAGAAATCTCCTCCTTTTACTCTCTGTTCCGAACGTACTAGACGACTTCTTATAGCCTTTAGCCGTACCCTTATCCTACTCCTCCTCTGTTCCTCTGGTGATGTGGAGGTTAATCCAGGCCCTTTAGCCCCCAGTAGTACACCTATTCCCCAGGCGCTCTCATTTGTTGACTTCTGTAACTGTAAAAGCCTTGGTTTCATGCATGTTAACATCAGAAGCCTCCTCCTTAAGTTTGTTTTATTCACTGCCTTAGCACACACTGCCAACCCGGATGTCTTAGCCATTTCTGAATCCTGGTTTAGGAAGGCCACCAAAAACCCTGAAATTTCCATCCCTAACTATAACATTTTCTGACAAGATAGAACTGCCAAAGGGGGCGGAGCTGCAATCTACTGCAGAGATAGCCTGCAGAGTTCTGTTTTACTATCCAGGTCTGTACCAAAACAATTCGAGCTTCTACTTTTAAAAAAAAATCCACCTTTCCAGAAACAAGTCTCTCACCGTTGCCACTTGCTATAGACCACCTTCTGCCCCCAGCTGTGCCCTGGACACAATATGTGAATTGATTGCCCCCCCATCTATCTTCAGTGTTCGTACTGTTAGGTGACCTAAACTGGGACATGCTTAACACCCTGGCCGTCATACAATCTAAGCTAGATGCCCTCAATCTCACAAATGATCAAGGAACCTACCAGGTACAACCCTAAATCCGTAACCATGGGCATCCCCTTAGATATCATCCTCTCCAAATACACCTCCGTCTTCAAACAGGATCTCAGCAATCATTGCCTGCGTGCGTAATTGGTCCGCGGTCAAACGAACACCCCTCATCACTGTCAAACACTCCCTAAAACACTTCAGCGAGCAGGCCTCTGGATCAAGTGCCATTCTGTGACTTTGGCTAATATGCCTTCTTTTCTTGCCGTGGTATCGTTTTGGTATCGAGTATTATGAGACTAAGCCTGCTAACAAAATAAAAATAATAATCTGTGACACTAATATAAAATGTGTCATATGTGGGTATGAAATGGAGCGAGGGTCAACTTTTGTGTAACACCGCCCGAGTCGGGCCGCGTCCCGGCTGCGTCCGTGCGTGTCCCCTGCTCACCCAGGCGGTTGCGTCGGATCATGTCAGGTGATACAGGCCGTAGCTTCCTCTCCTGTTTGATGCCCTCTAAGAGACGCTCATGGAGGGTCTGCGGCCACGCTGGGTGAGGCTTCAACTTCCTAGCAGTAACCTACAAGTAGACAGACAAGCAGATAATGAGACAGCTCATCAACCATCCACAATAAAAACACGTACTGAAGCAACACACTGAAGCAGCTGCCCTTCCTTTCAATTCAACAAAACTGGATTCATCCCCTTAGGAGCAAGAAGGCGTCACAGTAAGGGCAATAATTACAGTCTAGAGTGTACAACTGTGCTCTCAGTCGTAGCAATACACCATCTTTTCAATTCATCCTCCCCATCATGTCTGTCGTAGAACAGCAACTGGGGCCGTCAGGGTTGAGAGTTGGTCAAAGACCAGGTCAGTACTCACAGGGCTGAGAGGTGGTCAGAGACCAGGTCAGTACTCACAGGGTTGAGAGGTGGTCAGAGACTAGGTCAGTACTCACAGGGTTGAGAAGTGGTCAGAGACCAGGTCAGTACTCACAGGGTTGAGAGGTGGACCAGGTCAGTACTCACAGGGTTGAGAGGTGGTCAGAGACCAGGTCAGTACTCACAGGGTTGAGAAGTGGTCAGAGACCAGGTCAGTACTCACAGGGTTGAGAGGTGGACCAGGTCAGTACTCACAGGGTTGAGAGGTGGACCAGGTCAGTACTCACAGGGTTGAGAGGTGGACCAGGTCAGTACTCACAGGGTTGAGAGGTGGTCAGAGACCAGGTCAGTACTCACAGGGTTGAGAGGTGGACCAGGTCAGTACTCACAGGGTTGAGAGTTGGTCAGAGACCACGTCAGTACTCACAGGGTTGAGAGGTGGTCAGAGACAAGGTCAGTACTCACAGGGTTGAGAAGTGGTCAGAGACCAGGTCAGTACTCACAGGGTTGAGAGGTGGACCAGGTCAGTACTCACAGGGTTGAGAGGTGGACCAGGTCAGTACTCACAGGGTTGAGAGGTGGAGACCAGGTCAGTACTCACAGGGTTGAGAGGTGGTCAGAGACCAGGTCAGTACTCACAGGGTTGAGAGGTGGACCAGGTCAGTACTCACAGGGTTGAGAGTTGGTCAGAGACCACGTCAGTACTCACAGGGTTGAGAGGTGGTCAGAGACAAGGTCAGTACTCACAGGGTTGAGAGGTGGTCAGAGACCAGGTCAGTACTCACAGGGTTTAGAGGTGGTCGGGAACGGATGAAGTCCAGGATGACCTCATGACCACTCTTTAACCTGGGAGGGATGTCTCCATTCAGCTGGAGTAACAACACATCAGAACAGGAGAGGTAGTGAGTACATACAAATGCTAACGTCCCCTGTTATGGTAATGGAGAGAAGTTAGCATGTCTTAGGGGTATGATATAAAATGCTAACATCCCCTGTTATTGTAATGGAGATGTGGGAGTTAATGTAATGACCCTAGGTACAACTGCTATGTTAAGGAAACACAGGAACAATGGTTACATTGGTTGCATCTGGACATACATTAGCTGAGGCTATAAGTACATTTATGGCAGCTGGACATAACTAATGGATGCATTAAGTCAGGGCCATAAGCACATTTATGACAGTCAGACATACTAATGTCAGAAGGACACAGGAAGGAGGATGGTGGTAAAATGACCAACAGGTGAAATGTAAGTATACAATAAATGTATTATTTTTTGTCTGACATAAGGGGTCCTGCCACCATTATAATCTAACCAGAAGCAGATGTAACAGTGTAGGTTCTATCCCTCTCATCGCCCCAACCTGGGCTCGAACCAGGGACCCTTGCACACATCAACAACTGACACCCCACGAAGCATCGTTACCCATCGCGCCACAAAAGCCGCGGCCCCTTGCAACGCAAGGGGAAACCCTACTTCAAGTCTCAGAGCGAGTGACGTCACTGATTGAAATGCTATTAGCGCGCACCACCGCTAACTAACTAGCCATTTCACATCGGTTACACAGAGATGGGCGTTACTGGGCGTAAACAAGCAAAGAACTCGGACTAAAAGATAATGGTGGCAGAAGGACTCAGGGGAGTAATTGTATTTACATATGCGATGTACCCATATGCTGTATGTGTATAAAAAGCAAAGCCAGTGCTGAGGGGAGTCAGTTGATCCATGGACCAGCTGGGCTTTGCTACTTTGTATTAAAGCCTATATTGAATCCACAAGTTCTTGTAAGAGTGTTATATTTTTGAGGCAATATTCCACTACATAAATGGCGAGCTTGCCAGGAGCTGAAGGGACCATCAGACAGTGGTGTTTTTGACTGGCGACAGTTTTTCTGGGCGATCTCGCAAACGGGTGGCCACCCAACTATATCAGGTAAGCTTGTTCTTACATAGTTGAATGTTTGTGCAGATTGCTTCAGAGATTCGGTCTCAGCAGGAGAGGCTTCACGTAGGTCTCTCCTTATATTTCTAAACAACCTAGTAATGCTAAGAGCTTTTGAATTCAATAAATTGCATGCATGCTTAAGCTTTGGGGGTTAGTGAATGTAATTTTGTATGCACATTTGTGAGGGCTAAGTTTGTGGGGGGTTGTGGACCTTGCTGGTGTCATGACGTTGGCCTCTTTTGGTACAGGGAGGACAGTTGACCCCCTCCCTTTTGCACCACCACCCAACCTACCTTCCCCCCAACCCAGGCCCTGTGTGAAAGGGTTGTAAAAACCCTAAGAGGAGAATCTCCTACCACATGTTTCATAGAGAGACAAAGGAAATTCTTCCAACTCATAGAATTGGAGAACCGAGCGACATGTGTGTTCTGGAGAAGGTATGGAAGATTGGTGAAGAATCCAGCTACGAACTGATCCGCTTGGTACCATTTTGTGATACTCAGAAGAGACAATATAGCCATATTACCATAAAACTGTTTATATAATAGCATCATAATGGTTGTATAGAATGTATTAATAAGGATAAAGCTTTTGTAAGACATTGAGATGCTATGTACTGATGTAATGTGTTAGAATTGTATTTCTGTAACCAAGTCTAGCTCAGTCATGGGCACGCCCCCAGGGACCCATACAGGACCAGGCGTCATTTGACAAGCCTGTTCGATGGGCACTATAAAACACCCCTTGATTTACATTTCCCCAGACCAGGCCTCCACTCGGCTAATAGGTTTTACCTTCCAATTCCTCTACTGAAAGTGAACCATACCACGTGGTTAACTTTTAGACTATTGATACCGACAGAATAAGAACAAGTCTTTGATATTAATTATTAGTCTGCAGCTAAGTAAATTATATCATTGAACGCGAAGACCAACGAAACATCCATTCTATGACGACATTAATGAATGTCGCTCTGAAAGAACCATTCTAACCGAGAGAGAGAGAGAGAGAGAGAACGCGGAGAAAACTTCCCAACAGAACCGAACTCTCCAACAAAGAACGACGACACACTGAGCGTAAATATATATTGATTGCAATTGTTCCCGAATGAGCGAGCCTTCAATTGTCAATTGTTAATATTAATGAACTCTGTGTACCTTCTCAGCTGACCGTTTATGACCCATTGTCTAACAGACCAGCCATGCCTGTTAGCCATTAGCGCACATTACTATACCAATCCTTTGTGACGATAATTACTGTTTGTATGTTTTCTGTTAATTACTTAGTGTAGTAAATAAATGATTTTAAGACAATTGATGTATGGATGATTTTAGTAAAGACTGGGTTCGTGCAGATACAATTTACGACGTTTGGAATGAGACTGGACTAGAGGTAAAATACACCATTTAAACCAGAAGATAATCGGCCTATACTATAATAGAATATAATATTATAGTACAGGAAAGTTATATTAGGAAAATTATAGCTTTGTAATCTGAATATTCTCCTTGGTGCCCCGATCTCATAGTTAATTACAATTAAACGATTAATCAGTTTAATCGCGCGATAATAATTACAGGGAGCTAATTGATAAACATGTATTCAGTTTTATGGTAACCCAAAGACATGACATTTGGTGTCGGGTGTTTAGCGGGGGGGGGGGGCTTGCACTTGCGTTGGTTGGACCGTTCAACGGACCTGCATGTTTGGGCCGGTTGGGTGGGGTTGTCCCATTTGATTCTGCTTGGCCGAGCTCGACTGTTTCAGGACCTGTTTTGGGATGTGAGTTAACCTCTATGGGCTAGGCGGGACGAATTCGTCCCACCTACGTAACAGCCACTTGAAGCCTGTGGCGCGATTTTTAGTTTAATTTTCAGTTTTAGAAACTTTAGGGTGTTTTCTATCCATATGTAGTAAGTATATGCATATTCTAGTTACTGGGTAGGAGTGGTAACCAGATTAAATCGGGTATGTTTTTTATCCAGCCGTGTCAATACTGCCCCCTAGCCCTAACAGGTTAACCTTTTAGGGTGTAGGGGGCAGTATTTTCATTTTCGGATGAAAAGCGTGCCCAGAGTAAACTGCCTAATACTCAGGCCCAGAGTCAAATATTTGCATATTATTAGTAGATTTGGATAGAAAACACTCGGAAGTTTCTAAAACTGTTTGAATGATGACTGTGAGTATAACAGAACTCATATGGCAGGCAAAAACCTGACAAAAAATCCATCCAGGAAGTGGGAGATCTGAGAATTGTAGTTCTTTTGAATCCCTATCGAAACTACAGTGTCTGTGGGGTCATGTTGCACTTCCTAAGGCTTCCATTGGCTGTCAACAGCCTTCAGAAAGTTTTCATCATTCTCCTGTTACCGGGCAGAGAATAGTAGCTCAGTCAATGAGTGGACTGCCTGAGGACAAAGGGCTTGGTGATGCGCGAGCCCAACAGCGCGCCCCTCCTTTTTCTTCTTGAATGAATACGCTATTGTCCGGTTGGAATATTATCGACGTTTTATGTTAAAAATACCCTAAGGATTGATTGTAAATAACGTTTGACATGTTTCTACAAACGGTAATGGAACTATTTGACTCTTCGTCTCTGGTACTGCGCTCGCGCATTATGCCTTTGGATAGTGATCTGAACGCACGAACAAAACGGAGGTATTTGGACATAAATATGTATTTCAAACAAAACAAACATTTCTTGTGGAAAGAGGAGTCCTCGGAGTGCATTCTGACGAAGATTAGCAAAGGTAAGAGAATATTTGTAATACTAATTCAGAGTTTTGTTGATGCCAGAACTTGGCGGGTAGCTGTATAGCTTGCTTCGATGGCTGAGCTATGTACTCAGAATATTGAACAATGTGCTTTCTCCGTAAAGTTATTTTGAAAACTGACAAAGCGGTTGCGTCAAGGAGTAGTGCATCTATAATTCTTTCAATAACTGTTGTAAATTTTATCAACGTTCATGATGAGTATTTTTGTAAATTGGAAGTTTTGGTTGGAATAGATTTTCTGAACATCACGCGCCAATGTAAAATGCTGTTTTTGGATATAAATATGAACTTTATCGAGCAAAACATACATGTATTGTATAACATGAAGTCCTATGAATGCCATCTGATGAAGATCAAAAGGTTAGTGAATATTTTAGCTGTACTTTTGGTTTTTGTGATGCATGTCCTTGCTTGGAAAATGGCTGTGTGGTTTTTCTTGTGAAGTTTATGTCCTAACATAATCTAATTTTATGCTTTCGCCGTAAAGCCTTTTTGAAATCGGACAATGTGGTTAGATTAACGAGAGTCTTATCTTTAGAATGGTGTAAAATAGTTGATTGTTTGAGAAAATGAAATTATGAGATTTTTACTGTTTTGTATTTCGCACCATGCTAGATTTGTTGTTTTGAATTTGTCGCCCTGCTATTTCACTGGCTGTTGAATAGTGTGTCCCGCAGGTGGAACGCTACCGTCCCACCTGGCCCTGAGAAGATAACAACGTGATCAGGCGGGTCGTGCTGGGTGTGTGATTCGGGTTGCCCCTCTCGCTGGGCCATTCATCTGGGGACCTTGTGTGGCCCGATTGGTACATTTGTTTGCTCTCCTTGGCTGGACTGCCTGGCCTGGTGTGGGGCTGCGGCTGCCTGGACATATTGTCAACACAAATAAAATAAAAATCCACGATATCGTTCTTAAAGAATTAGAAAGAGATCTGTCTGAGTGGCATGTTCTCAATAACGCCCCAAGACTGGGGGTCTGCTTGGGTGAACAGATAGGGTGCAGGAAAACGTCGACCCGATTAGGCGAGGTTCAACTGCAAAAACAAAATCCTGCGGATAAAACGCTCCGTCCAGCTAACTGGGGTCTGTAAAATCAGCAGGTCACACCACGATACCGCTCTGAAGGAAAAAACTGAGGCCAGCACTAGGTGGGTGAACAGGATATGATGGGAGACTGACCCGATTAGGCAGAACTTCCGTCATACCATAAAATCCTGTAGAATGTCTCCTGTGTTGAGGAAGTGAATCAGGTCAGGCTAAAAACTATAGGTCGTTTTAGGTAAAACGTAGTGTGTGTGAACGAATAAGAATAAAAACCTGAATGAGTGGAAAATAAATGCCTGAATGAAGTGAACGTTTCTCTGTGTTGAGGAAGTGCATCAGAGCAAGCTAGAAACTGCAGTAGAAGTGGGTGTGTGTGTGTGTGTGTGTGTGTGTGTGTGTGTGTGTGTGTGTGTTTGGTCCAGAGGAGGGACTGTGTGGCCTCTCTGACAGTTCATTGAATGAAGTTAAAAAGAGTGCATCTAAAATCTCAACTGGGAAGAGAGAACAAAATCAATAAATAGTGGACAAAAGAAGCTATGCAAAGATAGGACATTGACAGTGTGTTAAAGTGACCATTGCGGAATATATAAAACGTGTTGAAAATAATTAAGCAAGATCACATATAGTATATAGCGGGGTGTGAGGTGGGAAAATACAACATACGGATAAACACAAACTACACTATATGGTTAAAATAAACTCAGACTATCTCAAATAAAACAGTGACAACAAATGCATAAGGAACAATACCGTGGTACAGTCTATAGTACCGGCTAAAAAAATATTATAGTACCGTGAAGAACCACTAGGAGTAAAACAGTGGACAGGTAAACACTCTGTAGCAGCAGAACCCTGTAATAACCCTGCGTCTCAAATGGAACCCTATTTCCTATTTAGCGCACTACTTCTTACCAGGTCCCTATGGGGTAGTACACTACTTTTTACCAAGGCCCTATGGGGTAGTGCACTACTTTTTACCGGAGCCCTATGGGCCCTGGAGGTGGGCTAGCTCCCCGCGGGAGATGTTTATGATCAGAAGGTGTCCTGTACAGCCACTGTGACTAGTAGCATTAAAGACTATCTGCTTCTCCTTGATTACAGTCTGAGGGGAGGACAGAAGTGTAAGGTAACAGACATCAGAAGAGAGTAGGCTTGGAGAAATTTAGTAAAATAGGAACTGGTGCTGAGAATAGACAGAGTAAAATCAGAAACGAAACAATAAGTAATAAAAAGATAGGAAATAATCGCAAATAAAGAAATAAAAGACAAGAAAGGATAGACATTACAAATAACTAAATTAGAAGGAAAAAGGGGTATTAAATAGGATTTCCTACATCGAATAAAGTTAAAAGCAACAGAGTAGACAATTGATAAAATGAATAGAACACCAGTGGAGATCTTAGGGGCTAGACACCCCCTAAACCAAAAATAAATAATAAAAACTTCTATTAAAACATTGGATGTCTCTCTCTGTGAGGAAATGGAGACTTTGATAAAGATCCATAAACCAGTAAGGTAGGGACATTGGATGTCTCTCTCTGTGAGGAAATGGAGACTTTGATAAAGATCCATAAACCAGTAAGGTAGGGACATTGGATGTCTCTCTCTGTGAGGAAATGGAGACTTTGATAAAGAACCATAAACCAAATGACAAAAAAACAGAAAAGGAAAAATAAGCGAGAAAATGAAATACTGAGAAGAAGGAGAAGGAGGAGGAGGAGGAGTGGGTTTGTTACAAAACATGAAGGCAGCAAGAGAAACACTGAACAAAGATGACGGAAAAGCAGAACGGGCGGCTAAACCCCCACCTTATTCCAATGGGCAGTTTCCAATGATAACTGGACATATGGAAATAAAAGGTGAAGTAGAGATGACGGAAAAGAGAAGAGAAGAGGCTTGTAGCAATATGTGCACCCTCTCACTCAACAGACAAAAGGCAAGACAAGGACTGAAGCACACAACAGAGGAATACAGTTTCAGTTGCTATGGGGGCCTGAGGAAAGCACTGACAGCAATGGAAACCGCAATAGGAGAAGGAGAGACATCAGGGCCGCATAACAAGAGAAAAAAGAAGAACAAAAGCGAGAAAGGAAGAGAATTTTAGGAAAAGCAGAATACCAAGCAGAACACCAAGCAGAACACCAAGCAGAACACCAAGCAGAATACCAAGCAGAACACCAAGCAGAACACCAAGCAGAATACCAAGCAGAATACCAAGCAGAATACCAAGCAGAACACCAAGCAGAACACCAAGCAGAACACCAAGCAGAATACCAAGCAGAACACCAAGCAGAACACCAAGCAGAACACCAAGCAGAACACCAAGCAGAACACCAAGCAGAATACCAAGCAGAATACCAAGCAGAATACCAAGCAGAATACCAAGCAGAACACCAAGCAGAATACCAAGCAGAACACCAAGCACAATACCAAGCAGAATACCAAGCAGAATACCAAGCAGAATACCAAGCAGAATACCAAGCAGAACACCAAGCAGAACACCAAGCAGAACACCAAGCAGAATACCAAGCAGAATACCAAGCAGAATACCAAGAAGAATACCAAGCAGAATACCAAGCAGAACAGAGTCTCCGTGAAGCAGAAGAGGAATAGAGTGATAGATCCTATAAGGATAGACTAGAAAGAGAAAGTCAAAGTCATGGAACAAAAAAAAAAATAGATAGATGAGCAATTAGAATGGTTAAAATCAAAACAAGACGAGGCTGTGGCCCGCAGTTATGCATGAGGATATGAGGAATGAGCCTGCAGAGAACTACCCCAGGGACCGTGTAGAGAAGGGTCAAGGAAAGAGTCTGGCTTTTACGGAAAACAGGGATCCAATCCTGATAAAAGGACATGAGGGACACTATATACCATGGGCTGCGCAGGACCTGGAAGGGTTGGTTGCCCGCTTGCCAGATCTCTATAAGGGAGCAGGGAAGTGGATCAGAACCTTTGAAGAACACACAATGGGGAAAATTGCTGGTGGTGGGTGACTTTAAAGGCATTGTTAGGAAGGGTAACGAGCGTGCAGAGAATGGGAGAGATTATGCAGAACAGTGGCATCAACGGCACAGAAGAGGAAGTGCTGATGGATGGACTGATGTTCAACAGATATAGACCCGCAATCTGGCGTGCATTAAGGACAGCGTACCCAACGAAAGTTGACCCCAAAGCTCTGAGAGGTGAAGCCATTGGAGCTACAGAAAACCCGGCTACATACCTACATGGACAACTGAAAAGATGGAGGATGGAGACAGAACAAGATCGAGAGGGGAACGAACTAATGACAACTATGTTCCGGACTTCAGTGGTGGAAGCCATGCCCCAGCCAGTAAGGAGCCAGCTGGAGGATGTGGTGGAACTTACTTCAAAACCTTACAAGGAGGTCTGTGACTATATGATTCATGCTGTGGAAAAACACAGGAAGGATGAACAGAGACAGATTGAACAGGGAAAAGACATTCAGAGAAGATTGACCCAGTTACAGTTGGATGAATTAACCAACAAAGGAAAGAAGAAAGTCCATGTCCCAGTAACTACCCCTGTGCCCGAGGTAGGAACAATGGCTGCTGTCTCCCCAGTCTCCCCCCGGGCGGGCCCAAATGCCTACCTCACTGCCAGTAGTAAATGTATAGACACAGCCCCAGAATTGGAATAGTAGGGAATAGACAACAGAAAAATATACAAGCGGATCAGAGGAAAGGACCCAGGAACCCTCGAGGGCCACCTGGTGTTTGTTGGGGTTGCCACCAAATCAGGACACTCCAGACGAGAATGCCCTACAAACCCCTGGCAGGATCGGACTGGAGGAAACACAAATAACAGGCAACCAGCAACAAACAACAATCCAGGTGGCTTGGAACCCAGAGTAATTGGAATCCAAATGGTGGATGGCAGGGCAACCAAACCTTCGGGCCCTGTGAACCCATGGTCAGGGCCTAATCAAACATACTAGGGATGCCCAGAGAATCCTACAGGGGAGGGTCAGTTCCCAGTGATAACCACAAGAGTTGACCAAGAACCTATGCTGCAGGTTCACAGAGAGAACAGAGGCACACCCATGATGATAGATACTGGAGCCACTTACACATGTGTGAGTTCAAATTATGCCTCTCATCTCCCCATGTCTGGTAAATATGCCAAAACAATAGGATTCTCGGGAAAACCGCAGCCAATTCCAATGACTGCTCCAGTTCATTGATGATGGTGGTAAATCAGCCACAATTCCAATATTAGTATCGGATCAAACACCAGTTAATCTATAGGGAAGGGATGCTCTATGCAAAATGGGGATACAAATGAAATGTTCTCCTGAGGGGGTGATAATAGAAAAAAACAGGACTACAATTACCAGTGGTAACTGCAGGAGAGACAGCTAACGTATATTGGTTAGGAGGCAATGAGGCAGACGTAGACAGAACTGTAAGGAGACGGGGTAAATTTATTCAGGCCCAAATACCTAAAGCAGTTCGAGCAAAATCTGAAAATATCACTGCACAATGCAATTTGACCCTCACCAGGACCCTTTGTTAGAACAACTCTGGGTTATGGGGGCAAATGGAAGGAAAGCACCAACAATCTCTCAGTATGTAATCATTGGAAAGCAGGGAGCTGCAATGGATGTGATGGACGGAGGCGGATCTGAATTTGTACAAAAGTGGTTCAATGTTTCTGACTCTGTCCCTCACATTACATTGCTGGTAAATCAAGGGTTTACATCAAAGGATCTAAGACCTATGATGAAGAAAGCTAGAAGGAAGAGATGGGATAGAACAGAGAATCCATTCATTTTCCATTCAAAAGATAAGGCATTCATCAAAATAATAAACACTACATTGATGATTGGGGATCCTAGGGAAATAGAGGTCAGTGCAGACCAACAGGTATTGTTAGGTGAGGGAATAGGACTGATTAGTGAGCTTAGAGAAGAAATGGAAAATATCATACCACCAGAGGTATGGTCACAACATGGTACAGATGTGGGGTTAGTAAAATCAGCAAGTCCCGTGAACATCAAAGTTTTGCCGGATGCTAAACCCCCGTGGAAAGCTCAGTATCCTATGAAGCCTGAAGCTGAAGAAGGAATACATTCAACGATTGAAGGATTGCTCAGGGCAGGTGTATTGATAGAGATGCCAAGCCTGTGCAATACACCTTTGCTACCTGTTCTTAAAGCCGATAGTAAAAAAAAAAAAATGGAGAGTGGTTCATGACTTAAGAGCTGTCAATGATACTGCACAGGATTGTCCTGCGGAAGTTCCGAACCCTCACACACTGCTGACTAATGTTCCCCCTGATGCCAAGTACTTTACTGTGATTGACTTGTGTGGAGCATTTTTTTGTGTACACCTGGCGGAAGAATGCAGCCATTTGTTTGCATTTAGATATAGAGGCAAAATTCTATCTTATACGAGACTTCCCCAGGGATTTCGGCATAGCCCGCACTTACTCAATCAAATACTGAGAGCTGATTTGGAAGAATTAATGCTTGATGGCACTTTGATCCAATATGTGGATGACCTATTAATCTGTGCCTCAACGGTGGAACAGTGCCACTCTGACTCATTAAAATGGTACTACAGCGTTTAGCAGGAGGAGGACGCAAAGCTGCAGTACTGTCAACCCCAGGTTGAGTACTGAGGAAGGACAATAGCTCATGGAACTAAAGCCATGGCTCCAGGACAGCTAGAGGATGTTAGCAAAGCGCCATTACCGCAAACGGTAGCTCATATTATGACCTTTTTAGGAATGAAGGGATTCAGCTCAGACTGGATAGAGGAGTATGTAGTGAAAACAGCTAACCTAAGAGAGATAATGAAAGAAGCAGGACAGCTCCCCTAAGAGAGATAATGAAAGAAGCAGGACAGCTCCCCTAAGAGAGATAATGAAAGAAGCAGGACAGCTCCCCTAAGAGAGATAATGAAAGAAGCAGGACAGCTCCCCTAAGAGAGATAATGAAAGAAGCAGGACAGCTAACCTAAGAGAGATAATGAAAGAAGCAGGACAGCTAACCTAAGAGAGATAATGAAAGAAGCAGGACAGCTAACCTAAGAGAGATAATGAAAGAAGCAGGACAGCTAACCTAAGAGAGATAATGAAAGAAGCAGGACAGCTAACCTAAGAGAGATAATGAAAGAAGCAGGACAGCTAACCTAAGAGAGATAATGAAAGAAGCAGGACAGCTAACCTAAGAGAGATAATGATAGAAGCAGGACAGCTCCCCTAAGAGAGATAATGAAAGAAGCAGGACAGCTAACCTAAGAGAGATAATGAAAGAAGCAGGACAGCTCCCCTAAGAGAGATAATGAAAGAAGCAGGACAGCTAACCTAAGAGAGATAATGAAAGAAGCAGGACAGCTCCCCTAAGAGAGATAATGAAAGAAGCAGGACAGCTAACCTAAGAGAGATAATGAAAGAAGCAGGACAGCTCCCCTAAGAGAGATAATGAAAGAAGCAGGAAGCAGGACAGCTCCCCTAAGAGAGATAATGAAAGAAGCAGGACAGCTCCCCTAAGAGAGATAATGAAAGAAGCAGGACAGCTCCCCTAAGAGAGATAATGAAAGAAGCAGGACAGCTCCCCTAAGAGAGATAATGAAAGAAGCAGGACAGCTCCCCTAAGAGAGATAATGAAAGGAGCAGGACAGCTCCCCTAAGAGAGATAATGAAAGGAGCAGGACAGCTAACCTAAGAGAGATAATGAAAGAAGCAGGACAGCTCCCCTAAGAGAGATAATGAAAGAAGCAGGACAGCTCCCCTAAGAGAGATAATGAAAGAAGCAGGACAGCTCCCCTAAGAGAGATAATGATAGAAGCAGGACAGCTCCCCTAAGATAGATAATGAAAGAAGCAGGACAGCTCCCCTAAGAGAGATAATGAAAGAAGCAGGACAGCTCCCCTAAGAGAGATAATGAAAGAAGCAGGACAGCTCCCCTAAGAGAGATAATGAAAGAAGCAGGACAGCTCCCCTAAGAGAGATAATGAAAGAAGCAGGACAGCTCCCCTAAGAGAGATAATGAAAGGAGCATGACAGCTAACCTAAGAGAGATAATGAAAGAAGCAGGACAGCTAACCTAAGAGAGATAATGAAAGAAGCAGGACAGCTCCCCTAAGAGAGATAATGAAAGAAGCAGGACAGCTCCCCTAAGAGAGATAATGAAAGAAGCAGGACAGCTCCCCTAAGAGAGATAATGAAAGAAGCAGGACAGCTCCCCTAAGAGAGATAATGAAAGAAGCAGGACAGCTCCCCAAAGAGAGATAATCAAAGAAGCAGGACAGCTCCCCTAAGAGAGATAATGAAAGAAGCAGGACAGCTCCCCTAAGAGAGATAATGATAGAAGCAGGACAGCTCCCCTAAGAGAGATAATGAAAGAAGCAGGACAGCTCCCCTAAGAGAGATAATGAAAGAAGCAGGACAGCTCCCCTAAGAGAGATAATGATAGAAGCAGGACAGCTCCCCTAAGAGAGATAATGAAAGAAGCAGGACAGCTCCCCTAAGAGAGATAATGAAAGAAGCAGGACAGCTCCCCTAAGAGAGATAATGATAGAAGCAGGACAGCTCCCCTAAGAGAGATAATGAAAGAAGCAGGACAGCTCCCCTAAGAGAGATAATGATAGAAGCAGGACAGCTCCCCTAAGAGAGATAATGAAAGAAGCAGGACAGCTCCCCTAAGAGAGATAATGATAGAAGCAGGACAGCTTAAATCTGAAAGCACAACTAGACTGGAACACTGATGCTCTGGTTACATTTAAAACACTTAAAAAAAAGGAGATGCAAACAGCACCAGCTCTAGCAGCCCCAGATTACACTAAACCATTTCTGTTATACGTTGCAAATAGGTGTGATAATTATGCAGCTGCTGTTTCTTATGCAGGAAACATGTCGTGGTAGGAAGAAACAGCCTATCGCTTACTACAGTTCTAAACTGGATCCGGTAGCTCAGGGTTACCCACCCTGTTATCAAGGGGTGGCAGCATCGCATTATGCTTATGACAAGGGGTCAACTATCACCATGGGATATCGAGTGATTACAAGCACTCATCATAAAATATAACCCTGTGCCTGGAAACCCTGGTCATTATACTAATGGGTATGGATAGTCTTGCAATGCTGTTGGAGGACTCCTCGATTGTCCTTTTATCATCCTTGTCGCTACGGGGTGTCAACGAGGGGATTGTCTTATCATCCTGTGCTACGTGTCAACGATGGGGATTGTCTTATCATCCTGTGCTACGTGTCAACGAGGGATTGTCTTACTCATCCTGTGCTACGTGTCAACGAGGGGATTGTCTTATCATCCTGTGCTACGTGTCAACGAGGGGATTGTCTTATCATCCTGTGCTACGTGTCAACGAGGGGATTGTCTTATCATCCTGTGCTACGTGTCAACGAGGGGATTGTCTTATCATCCTGTGCTACGTGTCAACGAGGGGATTGTCTTATCATCCTGTGCTACGTGTCAACGAGGGGATTGTCTTATCATCCTGTGCTACGTGTCAACGAGGGGATTGTCTTATCATCCTGTGCTACGTGTCAACGAGGGGATTGTCTTATCATCCTGTGCTACGTGTCAACGAGGGGATTGTCTTATCATCCTGTGCTACGTGTCAACGAGGGGATTGTCTTATCATCCTGTGCTACGTGTCAACGAGGGGATTGTCTTATCATCCTGTGCTACGTGTCAACGAGGGGATTGTCTTATCATCCTGTGCTACGTGTCAACGAGGGGATTGTCTTATCATCCTGTGCTACGTGTCAACGAGGGGATTGTCTTATCATCCTGTGCTACGTGTCAACGAGGGGATTGTCTTATCATCCTGTGCTACGTGTCAACGAGGGGATTGTCTTATCATCCTGTGCTACGTGTCAACGAGGGGATTGTCTTATCATCCTGTGCTACGTGTCAACGAGGGGATTGTCTTATCATCCTGTGCTACGTGTCAACGAGGGGATTGTCTTATCATCCTGTGCTACGTGTCAACGAGGGGATTGTCTTATCATCCTGTGCTACGTGTCAACGAGGGGATTGTCTTATCATCCTGTGCTACGTGTCAACGAGGGGATTGTCTTATCATCCTGTGCTACGTGTCAACGAGGGGATTGTCTTATCATCCTGTGCTACGTGTCAACGAGGGGATTGTCTTATCATCCTGTGCTACGTGTCAACGAGGGGATTGTCTTATCATCCTGTGCTACGTGTCAACGAGGGGATTGTCTTATCATCCTGTGCTACGTGTCAACGAGGGGATTGTCTTATCATCCTGTGCTACGTGTCAACGAGGGGATTGTCTTATCATCCTGTGCTACGTGTCAACGAGGGGATTGTCTTATCATCCTGTGCTACGTGTCAACGAGGGGATTGTCTTATCATCCTGTGCTACGTGTCAACGAGGGGATTGTCTTATCATCCTGTGCTACGTGTCAACGAGGGGATTGTCTTATCATCCTGTGCTACGTGTCAACGAGGGGATTGTCTTATCATCCTGTGCTACGTGTCAACGAGGGGATTGTCTTATCATCCTGTGCTACGTGTCAACGAGGGGATTGTCTTATCATCCTGTGCTACGTGTCAACGAGGGGATTGTCTTATCATCCTGTGCTACGTGTCAACGAGGGGATTGTCTTATCATCCTGTGCTACGTGTCAACGAGGGGATTGTCTTATCATCCTGTGCTACGTGTCAACGAGGGGATTGTCTTATCATCCTGTGCTACGTGTCAACGAGGGGATTGTCTTATCATCCTGTGCTACGTGTCAACGAGGGGATTGTCTTATCATCCTGTGCTACGTGTCAACGAGGGGATTGTCTTATCATCCTGTGCTACGTGTCAACGAGGGGATTGTCTTATCATCCTGTGCTACGTGTCAACGAGGGGATTGTCTTATCATCCTGTGCTACGTGTCAACGAGGGGATTGTCTTATCATCCTGTGCTACGTGTCAACGAGGGGATTGTCTTATCATCCTGTGCTACGTGTCAACGAGGGGATTGTCTTATCATCCTGTGCTACGTGTCAACGAGGGGATTGTCTTATCATCCTGTGCTACGTGTCAACGAGGGGATTGTCTTATCATCCTGTGCTACGTGTCAACGAGGGGATTGTCTTATCATCCTGTGCTACGTGTCAACGAGGGGATTGTCTTATCATCCTGTGCTACGTGTCAACGAGGGGATTGTCTTATCATCCTGTGCTACGTGTCAACGAGGGGATTGTCTTATCATCCTGTGCTACGTGTCAACGAGGGGATTGTCTTATCATCCTGTGCTACGTGTCAACGAGGGGATTGTCTTATCATCCTGTGCTACGTGTCAACGAGGGGATTGTCTTATCATCCTGTGCTACGTGTCAACGAGGGGATTGTCTTATCATCCTGTGCTACGTGTCAACGAGGGGATTGTCTTATCATCCTGTGCTACGTGTCAACGAGGGGATTGTCTTATCATCCTGTGCTACGTGTCAACGAGGGGATTGTCTTATCATCCTGTGCTACGTGTCAACGAGGGGATTGTCTTATCATCCTGTGCTACGTGTCAACGAGGGGATTGTCTTATCATCCTGTGCTACGTGTCAACGAGGGGATTGTCTTATCATCCTGTGCTACGTGTCAACGAGGGGATTGTCTTATCATCCTGTGCTACGTGTCAACGAGGGGATTGTCTTATCATCCTGTGCTACGTGTCAACGAGGGGATTGTCTTATCATCCTGTGCTACGTGTCAACGAGGGGATTGTCTTATCATCCTGTGCTACGTGTCAACGAGGGGATTGTCTTATCATCCTGTGCTACGTGTCAACGAGGGGATTGTCTTATCATCCTGTGCTACGTGTCAACGAGGGGATTGTCTTATCATCCTGTGCTACGTGTCAACGAGGGGATTGTCTTATCATCCTGTGCTACGTGTCAACGAGGGGATTGTCTTATCATCCTGTGCTACGTGTCAACGAGGGGATTGTCTTATCATCCTGTGCTACGTGTCAACGAGGGGATTGTCTTATCATCCTGTGCTACGTGTCAACGAGGGGATTGTCTTATCATCCTGTGCTACGTGTCAACGAGGGGATTGTCTTATCATCCTGTGCTACGTGTCAACGAGGGGATTGTCTTATCATCCTGTGCTACGTGTCAACGAGGGGATTGTCTTATCATCCTGTGCTACGTGTCAACGAGGGGATTGTCTTATCATCCTGTGCTACGTGTCAACGAGGGGATTGTCTTATCATCCTGTGCTACGTGTCAACGAGGGGATTGTCTTATCATCCTGTGCTACGTGTCAACGAGGGGATTGTCTTATCATCCTGTGCTACGTGTCAACGAGGGGATTGTCTTATCATCCTGTGCTACGTGTCAACGAGGGGATTGTCTTATCTGTCAGGATAACTCCACTGGTATGATTTCAGGTACATCTTTGTTTAGCCTAATGTCCTGTATAGTTTTGTGTTGTCTTGTGTTTGGGTTCATATATATATATTTTATTTCAATTCGAGCTAGTTTTGCCTTCTAAAATAAGGATCACTTTTAACATGTTAGGTAACAGCAGGTATTCCGGTTACAAGTGTCTACAGACCATGTCCTTAATCTTCTAACAGGTTTTGTTGTCAATGATAAATATTTTGTTAGAGAGGTGTCTGCGAGGGAGGATTGTGCTAAAGTGCTTTATTTTAGAATGATGTCTTATTACTTTTACAACTGAAGGTATTTTACTAATTTACTTTTACCAGTATCATATTCATTGTATTATTCTCTCTATATTCTACATAACTGAGATAACCTCAGGCAAGGCTATGTACTACATGCTCATTACTTCTTCATAGTATATTGGTTGATTAATAGTGTTTTATTTTTGACTAGATCTTTTACTCCTATCCATGTTATAGATTGGAGATGTTTGGTCTAGTCAGCTTGTGTGCCTTATTCAACGGACATTGTATGTATGAAGTTGCTGTCGTTTCGCCTCCATCCTCTTGATGTCACTTAGAAGGTGGTTTGTTAGAGGAGGGATTTATGTGGGAGTTAATGTAATGTAGCCAGAGGAGGGGTCTGAATACTTTCCGAATGTACTGTATGAAAAACATCAGGAGTAGAAATGTTGATCCAGGATCCAATCATATGTTACTCGTCACACGCTTCCTAAACAGACTAACGGTTACATGAAAATACGATGAGCTCTTCCTGTCCAGCCAATCTTACTTATTATGATCTGAAAGGCAAAACTAATCAGAGCAGAACTCTGCAACGTTTTATGAATTTATTTTACCTTCATTTAACTAGGCAAGTCAGTTAAGAACAAATTCTTATTTTCAATGACAGCCTAGGAACAGTGGGTTAACTGCCTTGTTCAGGGGCAGAACGACAGATTTGTACCTTGTCAGCTCAGGGATTTGAACTTGCAACCTTTCGGTTACTAGTCCAACGCTCTAACCACTAGGCTACCCTGCCTCCCCTCCCCTCTAACCACTAGGCTACCCTGCCTCCCCTCCCCTCTAACCACTAGGCTACCCTGCCTCCCCTCCCCTCTAACCACTAGGCTACCCTGCCTCCCCTCCCCTCTAACCACTAGGCTACCCTGCCTCCCCTCCCCTCTAACCACTAGGCTACCCTGCCTCCCCTCCCCTCTAACCACTAGGCTACCCTGCCTCCCCTCTCTAACCACTAGGCTACCTGCCTCCCCCTCTAACCACTAGGCTACCTGCCTCCCTCTCTAACCACTAGGCTACCTGCCTCCCCTCTCTAACCACTAGGCTACCCTGCCTCCCCTCTCTAACCACTAGGCTACCTGCCTCCCCCCTCTAACCACTAGGCTACCTGCCTCCCTCTCTAACCACTAGGCCACCTGCCTCCCCCCTAACCACCAGGCTACCTGCCTCCCCCCTCTAACCACTAGGGCTACCTGCCTCCCCCTCTAACCACTAGGCTACCTGCCTCCCCCTCTAACCACTAGGCTACCTGCCTCCCCCCTCTAACCACTAGGCTACCTGCCTCCCCTCCCCTCTAACCACTAGGCTACCCTGCCTCCCCTCCCCTCTAACCACTAGGCTACCCTGCCTCCCCTCCCCTCTAACCACTAGGCTACCCTGCCTCCCCTCCCCTCTAACCACTAGGCTACCCTGCCTCCCCTCCCCTCTAACCACTAGGCTACCTGCCTCCCCTCCCCTCTAACCACTAGGCTACCTGCCTCCCCTCTCTAACCACTAGGCCACCTGCCTCCCCCTAACCACCAGGCTACCTGCCTCCCCCCCTCTAACCACTAGGCTACCTGCCTCCCCTCTAACCACTAGGCTACCTGCCTCCCCCTCTAACCACTAGGCTACCTGCCTCCCCCCTCTAACCACTAGGGCTACCTGCCTCCCTCCCCTCTAACCACTAGGCTACCCTGCCTCCCTCCCCTCTAACCACTAGGCTACCCTGCCTCCCCTCCCCTCTAACCACTAGGCTACCCTGCCTCCCCTCCCCTCTAACCACTAGGCTACCCTGCCTCCCCTCCCCTCTAACCACTAGGCTACCTGCCTCCCCTCCCCTCTAACCACTAGGCTACCCTGCCCCCCCTCTAACCACTAGGCTACCTGCCCCCCCTCTAACCACTAGGCTACCTGCCTCCCCCTCCACTCTAACCACTAGGCTACCTGCCTCCCCTCCACTCTAACCACTAGGCTACCTGCCCCCCCCTCTAACCACTAGGCTACCTGCCCCCCCCTCTAACCACTAGGCTACCTGCCCCCCCCCTCTAACCACTAGGCTACCTGCCTCCCCCTCTAACCACTAGGCTACCTGCCCCCCCTCTAACCACCAGGCTACCCTGCCTCCCCTCTAACCACTAGGCTACCTGCCTCCCCCCTCTAACCACTAGGATACCTGCCTCCCCCCTCTAACCACCAGGCTACCTGCCTCCCCCCTCTAACCACCAGGCTACCTGCCTCCCCCCTCTAACCACTAGGCTACCTGCCTCCCCCCTCTAACCACTAGGCTACCTGCCTCCCCTCTCTAACCACCAGGCTACCTGCCTCCCCTCTCTAACCACTAGGCTACCTGCCTCCCCCCTCTATACACTAGGCTACCTGCCTCCCCCTCTAACCACTAGGCTACCTGCCCCCCTCTAACCACTAGGCTACCTGCCTCCCCTCTCTAACCACTAGGCTACCTGCCCCCTCTAACCACTAGGCTACCTGCCTCCCCTCTCTAACCACTAGGCTACCTGCCTCCCCCTCTAACCACTAGGCTACCTGCCTCCCCTCTCTAACCACTAGGCTACCTGCCTCCCTCTCTAACCACTAGGCTACCTGCCTCCCCTCTCTAACCACTAGGCCACCTGCCTCCCCCCTAACCACCAGGCTACCTGCCTCCCCTCTCTAACCACTAGGCTACCTGCCCCCCCTCTAACCACTAGGCTACCTGCCTCCCCCCCTCTAACCACTAGGCTACCTGCCTCCCCCTCTAACCACTAGGCTACCTGCCTCCCCCTCTAACCACTAGGCTACCTGCCTCCCCTCCCCTCTAACCACTAGGCTACCCTGCCTCCCCTCCCCTCTAACCACTAGGCTACCCTGCCTCCCTCCCCTCTAACCACTAGGCTACCCTGCCCCCCCTCTAACCACTAGGCTACCTGCCCCCCCTCTAACCACTAGGCTACCTGCCTCCCCCCTCTAACCACTAGGCTACCTGCCTCCCCCTCCACTCTAACCACTAGGCTACCTGCCTCCCCCTCCACTCTAACCACTAGGCTACCTGCCCCCCCCTCTAACCACTAGGCTACCTGCCCCCCCCTCTAACCACTAGGCTACCTGCCCCCCCTCTAACCACTAGGCTACCTGCCTCCCCCTCTAACCACTAGGCTACCTGCCCCCCCTCTAACCACTAGGCTACCTGCCTCCCCCTCCACTCTAACCACTAGGCTACCTGCCTCCCCCCTCTAACCACCAGGCTACCTGCCTCCCCCCTCTAACCACCAGGCTACCTGCCTCCCCCTCTAACCACCAGGCTACCTGCCTCCCCCTCTAACCACCAGGCTACCTGCCTCCCCCTCTAACCACCAGGCTACCTGCCTCCCCCTCTAACCACTAGGATACCTGCCTCCCCCTCTAACCACTAGGATACCTGCCTCCCCCCTCTAACCACTAGGCTACCTGCCTCCCCCTCTAACCACCAGGCTACCTGCCTCCCCCTCTAACCACCAGGCTACCTGCCCCCCCTCTAACCACCAGGCTACCCTGCCTCCCCCTCTAACCACCAGGCTACTCTGCCTCCCCCCTCTAACCACCAGGCTACCTGCCTCCCCCCTCTAACCACCAGGCTACCCTGCCTCCCCCTCTAACCACCAGGCTACCCTGCCTCCCCCTCTAACCACCAGGCTACCCTGCCTCCCCCCTCTAACCACCAGGCTACCTGCCTCCCCTCTCTAACCACTAGGATACCTGCCCCCCCTCTCTAACCACCAGGCCACCTGCCTCCCCCCTAACCACCAGGCTACCTGCCTCCCTCTCTAACCACTAGGCTACCTGCCGCCCCCTCTAACCACTAGACTACCTGCCTCCCCCTCTAACCACTAGGCTACCCTGCCTCCCCCCTCTAACCACTAGGCTACCTACCTCCCCCTCTAACCACTAGGCTACCCTGCCTCCCCCTCTAACCACTAGGCTACCCTGCCTCCCCCTCTAACCACTAGGCTACCCTGCCTCCCCCCCTAACCACTAGGCTACCTGCCGCCCCCTCTAACCACTAGGCTACCCTGCCTCCCCCTCTAACCACTAGGCTACCTAACCCCCCTCTAACCACTAGACTACCTGCCTCCCCCCTCTCTAACCTAACCACTAAGCTACCTGCCTCCCCCTCTAACCACTAGGCTACCTGCCTCCCCCCTCTAACCACCAGGCTACCTGCCTCCCCCCTCTAACCACCAGGCTACCTGCCCCCCTCTAACCACTAGGCTACCTGCCCCCCTCTAACCACTAGGCTACCTGCCCCCCCCTCTAACCACTAGGCTACCTGCCCCCCCTCTAACCACCAGGCTACCTGCCCCCCCTCTAACCACTAGGCTACCTGCCCCCCCTCTAACCACTAGGCTACCTGCCCCCCCCTCTAACCACTAGGCTACCTGCCCCCCTCTAACCACTAGGCTACCTGCCTCCCCCCCTCTAACCACCAGGCTACCTGCCCCCCTCTAACCACTAGGCTACCTGCCCCCCCTCTAACCACTAGGCTACCTGCCCCCCCTCTAACCACTAGGCTACCTGCCTCCCCCCCCCTCTAACCACCAGGCTACCTGCCTCCCCCCTCTAACCACCAGGCTACCTGCCCCCCCTCTAACCACTAGGCTACCTGCCCCCCCCTCTAACCACTAGGCTACCTGCCCCCCCCCTCTAACCACTAGGATACCTGCCGCCCCTCCACTCTAACCACTAGGATACCTGCCGCCCCTCCACTCTAACCACTAGGCTACCTGCCGCCCCTCCACTCTAACCACTAGGCTACCTGCCGCCCCCTCCACTCTAACCACTAGGCTACCTGTCTCCCCCCTCTAACCACCAGGCTACCTGTCCCCCCCCTCTAACCACTAGGCTACCTACCTCCTCTACCCTCTAACCACTAGGCTACCTACCTCCTCTACACTCTAACCACTAGGCTACCCTGCCGCCCCTCTAACCACTAGGCTACCTGCCTCCCCCCTCTAACCACTAGGCTACCTGCCTCCCCCCTCTAACCACTAGGCTACCTGCCCCCCCCTCTAACCACTAGGCTACCTGCCTCCCCCTCTAACCACTAGGATACCTGTCTCCCCTCTCTAACCACTAGGCTACCTGCCTCCTCTACACTCTAACCACTAGGCTACCTGCCCCCCCTCTAACCACCAGGCTACCTGCCTCCTCTACACTCTAACCACTAGGCTACCTGCCCCCCTCTAACCACCAGGCTACCTGCCCCTACCCTAGGCTACCTGCCTCCTCTACGCTCTAACCACTAGGCTACCTGCCTCCTCTACGCTCTAACCACTAGGCTACCTGCCTCCTCTACGCTCTAACCACTAGGCTACCTGCCTCCTCTACACTCTAACCACTAGGCTACCTGCCTCCTCTACACTCTAACCACTAGGCTACCTGCCGCCTCTACACTCTAACCACTAGGCTACCTGCCGCCCCTACACTCTAACCACTAGGCTACCTGCCGCCCCTACACTCTAACCACTAGGCTACCTGCTTCCTCTACACTCTAACCACTAGGCTACCTGCCGCCTCTACACTCTAACCACTAGGCTACCTGCCTCCTCTACACTCTAACCACTAGGCTACCTGCCTCCTCTACACTCTAACCACTAGGCTACCTGCCTCCTCTACACTCTAACCACTAGACTACCTGCCTCCTCTACACTCTAACCACTAGGCTACCTGCCTCCTCTACACTCTAACCACTAGGCTACCTGCCTCCTCTACACTCTAACCACTAGGCTACCTGCCTCCTCTACACTCTAACCACTAGGATACCTGCCTCCTCTACACTCTAACCACTAGGATACCTGCCTCCTCTACACTCTAACCACTAGGCTACCTGCCTCCTCTACACTCTAACCACTAGGCTACCTGCCTCCTCTACACTCTAACCACTAGGCTACCTGCCGCCCCTACACTCTAACCACTAGGCTACCTGCCTCCTCTACACTCTAACCACTAGGCTACCTGCCGCCTCTACGCTCTAACCACTAGGCTACCTGCCTCCTCTACGCTCTAACCACTAGGCTACCTGCCTCCTCTACGCTCTAACCACTAGGCTACCTACCCCCCCTACACTCTAACCACTAGGCTACCTGCCTCCTCTCCACTCTAACCACTAGGCTACCTGCCTCCTCTACTCTCTAACCACTAGGCTACCTGCCTCCTCTACGCTCTAACCACTAGGCTACCTGCCTCCTCTACGCTCTAACCACTAGACTACCTGCCTCCTCTACGCTCTAACCACTAGACTACCTGCCTCCTCTACGCTCTAACCACTAGGCTACCTGCCTCCTCCCCCCTCTAACCACTAGGCTACCTGCCTCCTCCCCCCTCTAACCACTAGGCTACCCTGCCGCCCCTCTAACCACTAGGCTACCTGCCTCCCCCCTCTAACCACTAGGCTACCTGCCTCCCCCCTCTAACCACTAGGCTACCTGCCCCCCCCCCCTCTAACCACTAGGCTACCTGCCTCCCCCCTCTAACCACTAGGATACCTGTCTCCCCTCTCTAACCACTAGGCTACCTGCCTCCTCTACACTCTAACCACTAGGCTACCTGCCCCCCCTCTAACCACCAGGCTACCTGCCGCCCCTACACTCTAACCACTAGGCTACCTGCCTCCTCTACACTCTAACCACTAGGCTACCTGCCTCCTCTACACTCTAACCACTAGGCTACCTGCCTCCTCTACACTCTAACCACTAGGCTACCTGCCTCCTCTACACTCTAACCACTAGGCTACCTGCCTCCTCTACACTCTAACCACTAGGCTACCTGCCTCCTCTACACTCTAACCACTAGGATACCTGCCTCCTCTACACTCTAACCACTAGGATACCTGCCTCCTCTACACTCTAACCACTAGGCTACCTGCCTCCTCTACACTCTAACCACTAGGCTACCTGCCTCCTCTACACTCTAACCACTAGGCTACCTGCCTCCTCTACACTCTAACCACTAGGCTACCTGCCTCCTCTACACTCTAACCACTAGGCTACCTGCCTCCTCTACACTCTAACCACTAGGCTACCTGCCTCCTCTACACTCTAACCACTAGGCTACCTGCCTCCTCTACACTCTAACCACTAGGCTACCTGCCTCCCCTCCACTCTAACCACTAGGCTACCTGTCTCCTCTACACTCTAACCACCAGGCTACCTGTCTCCTCTACACTCTAACCACTAGGCTACCTGCCTCCTCTACACTCTAACCACTAGGCTACCTGCCTCCTCTACACTCTAACCACTAGGCTACCTGCCTCCTCTACCCTCTAACCACTAGGCTACCTGCCTCCTCTACGCTCTAACCACTAGGCTACCTGTCTCCTCTACGCTCTAACCACTAGGCTACCTGCCTCCTCTACGCTCTAACCACTAGGCTACCTGCCTCCTCTACACTCTAACCACTAGGCTACCTGCCGCCCCTACACTCTAACCACTAGGCTACCTGCCGCCCCTACACTCTAACCACTAGGCTACCTGCCGCCCCTACACTCTAACCACTAGGCTACCTGCCTCCTCTACACTCTAACCACTAGGCTACCTGCCGCCTCTACACTCTAACCACTAGGCTACCTGCCTCCTCTACACTCTAACCACTAGGCTACCTGCCTCCTCTACGCTCTAACCACTAGGCTACCTGCCGCCTCTACGCTCTAACCACTAGGCTACCTGCCTCCTCTACGCTCTAACCACTAGGCTACCTGCCTCCTCTACGCTCTAACCACTAGGCTACCTACCCCCCCTACACTCTAACCACTAGGCTACCTGCCTCCTCTCCACTCTAACCACTAGGCTACCTGCCTCCTCTACTCTCTAACCACTAGGCTACCTGCCTCCTCTACGCTCTAACCACTAGGCTACCTGCCTCCTCTACGCTCTAACCACTAGACTACCTGCCTCCTCTACGCTCTAACCACTAGGCTACCTGCCTCCTCCCCTCTAACCACTAGGCTACCTGCCTCCTCCCCCTCTAACCACTAGGCTACCCTGCCGCCCCTCTAACCACTAGGCTACCTGCCTCCCCCTCTAACCACTAGGCTACCTGCCTCCCCCCTCTAACCACTAGGCTACCTGCCCCCCCCTCTAACCACTAGGCTACCTGCCTCCCCCTCTAACCACTAGGATACCTGTCTCCCCTCTCTAACCACTAGGCTACCTGCCTCCTCTACACTCTAACCACTAGGCTACCTGCCCCCCCCTAACCACCAGGCTACCTGCCGCCCCTACACTCTAACCACTAGGCTACCTGCCTCCTCTACACTCTAACCACTAGGCTACCTGCCTCCTCTACACTCTAACCACTAGGCTACCTGCCTCCTCTACACTCTAACCACTAGGCTACCTGCCTCCTCTACACTCTAACCACTAGGCTACCTACCTCCTCTACACTCTAACCACTAGGCTACCTGCCTCCTCTACACTCTAACCACTAGGATACCTGCCTCCTCTACACTCTAACCACTAGGATACCTGCCTCCTCTACACTCTAACCACTAGGCTACCTGCCTCCTCTACACTCTAACCACTAGGCTACCTACCTCCTCTACACTCTAACCACTAGGCTACCTGCCTCCTCTACACTCTAACCACTAGGCTACCTGCCTCCTCTACACTCTAACCACTAGGCTACCTGCCTCCTCTACACTCTAACCACTAGGCTACCTGCCTCCTCTACACTCTAACCACTAGGCTACCTGCCTCCTCTACCTCTAACCACTAGGCTACCTGCCTCCTCTACACTCTAACCACTAGGCTACCTGCCTCCTCTACACTCTAACCACTAGGCTACCTGCCTCCTCTACACTCTAACCACTAGGCTACCTGCCTCCCTACACTCTAACCACTAGTCTACCTGCCTCCTCTCCACTCTAACCACTAGGCTACCTGCCTCCTCTCCACTCTAACCACTAGGCTACCTGCCTCCTCTACACTCTAACCACTAGGCTACCTGCCTCCTCTACACTCTAACCACTAGGCTACCTGCCTCCTCTACACTCTAACCACTAGGCTACCTGCCTCCCCTCCACTCTAACCACCAGGCTACCTGTCTCCTCTACACTCTAACCACCAGGCTACCTGTCTCCTCTACACTCTAACCACTAGGATACCTGCCGCCCCTCCACTCTAACCACTAGGCTACCTGCCGCCCCTCCACTCTAACCACTAGGCTACCTGCCGCCCCTCCACTCTAACCACTAGGCTACCTGCCGCCCCTCCACTCTAACCACTAGGCTACCTGCCTCCCCCTCTAACCACCAGGCTACCTGTCCCCCCCTCTAACCACTAGGCTACCTGCCTCCTCTACCCTCTAACCACTAGGCTACCTGCCTCCTCTACACTCTAACCACTAGGCTACCCTGCCGCCCCTCTAACCACTAGGCTACCTGCCTCCCCCTCTAACCACTAGGCTACCTGCCTCCCCCTCTAACCACTAGGCTACCTGCCTCCCCTCTAACCACTAGGCTACCTGCCCCCCCCTCTAACCACTAGGCTACCTGCCTCCCCCCTCTAACCACTAGGATACCTGTCTCCCCTCTCTAACCACTAGGCTACCTGCCTCCTCTACACTCTAACCACTAGGCTACCTGCCCCCCTCTAACCACCAGGCTACCTGCCTCCTCTACACTCTAACCACTAGGCTACCTGCCTCCCCCCTCTAACCACTAGGCTACCTGCCTCCTCTACGCTCTAACCACTAGGCTACCTGCCTCCTCTACGCTCTAACCACTAGGCTACCTGTCTCCTCTACGCTCTAACCACTAGGCTACCTGCCTCCTCTACACTCTAACCACTAGGCTACCTGCCTCCTCTACACTCTAACCACTAGGCTACCTGCCGCCCCTACACTCTAACCACTAGGCTACCTGCCTCCTACACTCTAACCACTAGGGTACCTGCCGCCCTCACTCTAACCACTAGGCTACCTGCTTCCTCTACACTCTAACCACTAGGCTACCTGCCGCCTCTACACTCTAACCACTAGGCTACCTGCCTCCTCTACACTCTAACCACTAGGCTACCTGCCTCCTCTACACTCTAACCACTAGGCTACCTGCCTCCTCTACACTCTAACCACTAGACTACCTGCCTCCTCACACTCTAACCACTAGGCTACCTGCCTCCTCTACACTCTAACCACTAGGCTACCTGCCTCCTCTACACTCTAACCACTAGGCTACCTGCCTCCTCTACACTCTAACCACTAGGATACCTGCCTCCTCTACACTCTAACCACTAGGCTACCTACCTCCTCTACACTCTAACCACTAGGCTACCTGCCTCCTCTACACTCTAACCACTAGGCTACCTGCCGCCCCTACGCTCTAACCACTAGGCTACCTGCCGCCCCTACGCTCTAACCACTAGGCTACCTGCCTCCTCTACGCTCTAACCACTAGGCTACCTGCCGCCTCTACGCTCTAACCACTAGGCTACCTGCCTCCTCTACGCTCTAACCACTAGGCTACCTACCCCCCCTACACTCTAACCACTAGGCTACCTGCCTCCTCTCCACTCTAACCACTAGGCTACCTGCCTCCTCTACTCTCTAACCACTAGGCTACCTGCCTCCTCTACGCTCTAACCACTAGGCTACCTGCCTCCTCTACGCTCTAACCACTAGACTACCTGCCTCCTCTACGCTCTAACCACTAGACTACCTGCCTCCTCTACGCTCTAACCACTAGGCTACCTGCCTCCCCCCCCTCTAACCACTAGGCTACCTGCCTCCTCCCCCCTCTAACCACTAGGCTACCCTGCCGCCCCTCTAACCACTAGGCTACCTGCCTCCCCCCTCTAACCACTAGGCTACCTGCCTCCCCCTCTAACCACTAGGCTACCTGCCCCCCCCCTCTAACCACTAGGCTACCTGCCTCCCCCCTCTAACCACTAGGATACCTGCCTCCCCTCTCTAACCACTAGGCTACCTGCCTCCCCACTCTAACCACTAGGCTACCTGCCCCCCCTCTAACCACCAGGCTACCTGCCGCCCCCCACTCTAACCACTAGGCTACCTGCCTCCTCCACTCTAACCACTAGGCTACCTGCCTCCTCTACACTCTAACCACTAGGCTACCTGCCTCCCCACCTCTAACCACTAGGCTACCTGCCTCCTCTACACTCTAACCACTAGGCTACCTGCCTCCTCTACACTCTAACCACTAGGCTACCTGCCTCCTCTACACTCTAACCACTAGGATACCTGCCTCCCCTACACTCTAACCACTAGGATACCTGCCTCCTCTACACTCTAACCACTAGGCTACCTGCCTCCTCTACCTCTAACCACTAGGCTACCTGCCTCCTCTACACTCTAACCACTAGGCTACCTGCCTCCTCTACACTCTAACCACTAGGCTACCTGCCTCCTCTACACTCTAACCACTAGGCTACCTGCCTCCCCTCCACTCTAACCACTAGGCTACCTGTCTCCTCTACACTCTAACCACCAGGCTACCTGTCTCCTCTACACTCTAACCACCAGGCTACCTGCCTCCTCTACACTCTAACCACTAGGCTACCTGCCTCCTCTACCTCTAACCACTAGGCTACCTGCCTCCTCTACCTCTAACCACTAGGCTACCTGCCTCCTCTACCTCTAACCACTAGGCTACCTGCCTCCTCTACACTCTAACCACTAGGCTACCTGCCTCCTCTACACTCTAACCACTAGGCTACCTGCCTCCTCACTCTAACCACTAGGCTACCTGCCTCCCCCTCTAACCACTAGGCTACCTGCCTCCCCCTCTAACCACTAGGCTACCTGCCGCCCCTACTCTAACCACTAGGCTACCTGCCGCCCCACTCTAACCACTAGGCTACCTGCCTCCCCACTCTAACCACTAGGCTACCTGCCTCCCCCTCTAACCACTAGGCTACCTGCCCCCCCTCTAACCACTAGGCTACCTGCCTCCCCTCTAACCACTAGGCTACCTGCCTCCCCCTCTAACCACTAGGCTACCTGCCCCCCCTCTAACCACTAGGCTACCTGCCTCCCCCCTCTAACCACTAGGCTACCTGCCTCCCCCTCTAACCACTAGGCTACCTGCCTCCCCCCTCTAACCACTAGGCTACCTGCCTCCCCCTCTAACCACTAGGCTACCTGCCTCCCCCTCTAACCACTAGGCTACCTGCCCCCCCTCTAACCACTAGGCTACCTGCCCCCCCTCTAACCACTAGGCTACCTGCCTCCCCCTCTAACCACTAGGCTACCTGCCTCCCCCTCTAACCACTAGGCTACCTGCCTCCCCCTCTAACCACTAGGCTACCTGCCCCCCTCTAACCACTAGGCTACCTGCCCCCCTCTAACCACTAGGCTACCTGCCTCCCCCACTCTAACCACTAGGCTACCTGCCTCCCTCCACTCTAACCACTAGGCTACCTGCCGCCTCTCCACTCTAACCACTAGGCTACCTGCCTCCCTCCACTCTAACCACTAGGCTACCTGCCTCCCCTCTAACCACCAGGCTACCTGCCTCCCCTACCTCTAACCACTAGGCTACCTGCCTCCTCTACACTCTAACCACTAGGCTACCTGCCTCCTCTACACTCTAACCACTAGGCTACCTGCCTCCTCACACTCTAACCACTAGGCTACCTGCCTCCTCTACACTCTAACCACTAGGCTACCTGCCTCCTCTACACTCTAACCACTAGGCTACCTGCCTCCTCTACACTCTAACCACTAGGCTACCTGCCTCCTCTACACTCTAACCACTAGGCTACCTGCCTCCTCTACACTCTAACCACTAGGCTACCTGCCTCCTCTACACTCTAACCACTAGGCTACCTGCCCCCTCTACCCTCTAACCACTAGGCTACCTGCCTCCTCTACACTCTAACCACTAGGCTACCTGCCTCCTCTACCTCTAACCACTAGGCTACCTGCCTCCTCTACACTCTAACCACTAGGCTACCTGCCTCCTCTACACTCTAACCACTAGGCTACCTGCCTCCTCTACACTCTAACCACTAGGCTACCTGCCTCCTCTACACTCTAACCACTAGGCTACCTGCCTCCTCTACACTCTAACCACTAGGCTACCTGCCTCCTCTACACTCTAACCACTAGGCTACCTGCCTCCTCTACACTCTAACCACTAGGCTACCTGCCTCCCTCTACACTCTAACCACTAGGCTACCTGCCTCCCCTACACTCTAACCACTAGGCTACCTGCCTCCTCTACACTCTAACCACTAGGCTACCTGCCTCCTCTACACTCTAACCACTAGGCTACCTGCCTCCTCTACACTCTAACCACTAGGCTACCTGCCTCCTCTACACTCTAACCACTAGACTACCTGCCTCCTCTACACTCTAACCACTAGGCTACCTGCCTCCTCTACACTCTAACCACTAGGCTACCTGCCTCCTCTACACTCTAACCACTAGGCTACCTGCCTCCTCTACACTCTAACCACTAGGCTACCTGCCTCCTCTACACTCTAACCACTAGGCTACCTGCCTCCCCTACACTCTAACCACTAGGCTACCTGCCTCCTCTACACTCTAACCACTAGGCTACCTGCCTCCTCTACACTCTAACCACTAGGCTACCTGCCTCCTCTACACTCTAACCACTAGGCTACCTGCCTCCTCTACACTCTAACCACTAGGCTACCTGCCTCCTCTACACTCTAACCACTAGGCTACCTGCCTCCTCTACACTCTAACCACTAGGCTACCTGCCTCCCCTACACTCTAACCACTAGGCTACCTGCCTCCTCTACACTCTAACCACTAGGCTACCTGCCTCCTCTACACTCTAACCACTAGGCTACCTGCCTCCTCTACGCTCTAACCACTAGGCTACCTGCCTCCTCTACGCTCTAACCACTAGGCTACCTGCCTCCTCTACGCTCTAACCACTAGACTACCTGCCTCCTCTACGCTCTAACCACTAGGCTACCTGCCTCCTCCACCTCTAACCACTAGGCTACCTGCCTCCTCCCCCTCTAACCACTAGGCTACCTGCCTCCTCTACACTCTAACCACTAGGCTACCTGCCTCCCCCTCTAACCACTAGGCTACCTGCCGCCCCCTCTAACCACTAGGCTACCTGCCCCCCTCTAACCACTAGGCTACCTGCCTCCCCCTCTAACCACTAGGCTACCTGCCTCCCTCACTCTAACCACTAGGCTACCTGCCTCCTCTACACTCTAACCACTAGGCTACCTGCCCCCTCCTCTAACCACTAGGCTACCTGCCTCCCTACACTCTAACCACTAGGCTACCTGCCTCCTCTACACTCTAACCACTAGGCTACCTGCCTCCTCTACACTCTAACCACTAGGCTACCTGCCTCCTCTACACTCTAACCACTAGGCTACCTGCCTCCCTCTACACTCTAACCACTAGGCTACCTGCCTCCTCTACACTCTAACCACTAGGCTACCTGCCTCCTCTACGCTCTAACCACTAGGCTACCTGCCTCCTCTACGCTCTAACCACTAGGCTACCTGCCTCCTCTACACTCTAACCACTAGGCTACCTGCCTCCTCTACACTCTAACCACTAGGCTACCTGCCTCCTCTACACTCTAACCACTAGGCTACCTGCCTCCTCCACACTCTAACCACTAGGCTACCTGCCTCCCCTACACTCTAACCACTAGGCTACCTGCCTCCCCTACACTCTAACCACTAGGCTACCTGCCTCCTCTACACTCTAACCACTAGGCTACCTGCCTCCTCTCACTCTAACCACTAGGCTACCTGCCTCCTCTACACTCTAACCACTAGGCTACCTGCCTCCCACACTCTAACCACTAGTCTACCTGCCTCCCCCACTCTAACCACTAGGCTACCTGCCTCCTCTACACTCTAACCACTAGGCTACCTGCCTCCTCTACACTCTAACCACTAGGCTACCTGCCTCCTCTACACTCTAACCACTAGGCTACCTGCCTCCTCTACACTCTAACCACTAGGCTACCTGCCTCCCCTCCACTCTAACCACTAGGCTACCTGCCTCCCCTACACTCTAACCACTAGGCTACCTGTCTCCTCTACACTCTAACCACTAGGCTACCTGCCTCCTCTACACTCTAACCACTAGGCTACCTGCCTCCTCTACACTCTAACCACTAGGCTACCTGCCTCCTCTACCCTCTAACCACTAGGCTACCTGCCTCCTCTCACTCTAACCACTAGGCTACCTGCCTCCTCTACGCTCTAACCACTAGGCTACCTGCCTCCTCTACACTCTAACCACTAGGCTACCTGCCTCCTCTACGCTCTAACCACTAGGCTACCTGCCTCCCCTACACTCTAACCACTAGGCTACCTGCCGCCCTACACTCTAACCACTAGGCTACCTGCCGCCCCACACTCTAACCACTAGGCTACCTGCCTCCTCTACACTCTAACCACTAGGCTACCTGCCTCCCCTCTAACCACTAGGCTACCTGCCTCCCACACTCTAACCACTAGGCTACCTGCCGCCCACACTCTAACCACTAGGCTACCTGCCTCCCCTACACTCTAACCACTAGGCTACCTGCCCCTCTAACCACTAGGCTACCTGCCTCCTCTACACTCTAACCACTAGGCTACCTGCCTCCCCTACACTCTAACCACTAGGCTACCTGCCTCCTCTACACTCTAACCACTAGGCTACCTGCCTCCCTCACTCTAACCACTAGGCTACCTGCCTCCCCCTCTAACCACTAGGCTACCTGCCTCCTCTACACTCTAACCACTAGGCTACCTGCCTCCTCTACGCTCTAACCACTAGGCTACCTGCCTCCTCTACACTCTAACCACTAGGCTACCTGCCTCCTCTACACTCTAACCACTAGGCTACCTGCCTCCTCTACACTCTAACCACTAGGATACCTGCCTCCTCTACACTCTAACCACTAGGCTACCTGCCTCCTCTACACTCTAACCACTAGGCTACCTGCCTCCCCTACACTCTAACCACTAGGCTACCTGCCGCCCCTACACTCTAACCACTAGGCTACCTGCCTCCTCTACACTCTAACCACTAGGCTACCTGCCTCCTCTACACTCTAACCACTAGGCTACCTGCCTCCTCTACACTCTAACCACTAGGCTACCTGCCTCCTCTACGCTCTAACCACTAGGCTACCTGCCTCCTCTACGCTCTAACCACTAGACTACCTGCCTCCTCTACGCTCTAACCACTAGGCTACCTGCCTCCTCCCCTCTAACCACTAGGCTACCTGCCTCCTCCCCCTCTAACCACTAGGCTACCCTGCCGCCCCTCTAACCACTAGGCTACCTGCCTCCCCCTCTAACCACTAGGCTACCTGCCTCCCCCTCTAACCACTAGGCTACCTGCCCCCCCTCTAACCACTAGGCTACCTGCCTCCCCCGCTCTAACCACTAGGATACCTGTCTCCCCTCTCTAACCACTAGGCTACCTGCCTCCTCTACGCTCTAACCACTAGGCTACCTGCCCCCCTCTAACCACCAGGCTACCTGCCGCCCCCTACACTCTAACCACTAGGCTACCTGCCTCCTCTACACTCTAACCACTAGGCTACCTGCCTCCTCTACACTCTAACCACTAGGCTACCTGCCTCCTCTACACTCTAACCACTAGGCTACCTGCCTCCTCTACACTCTAACCACTAGGCTACCTGCCTCCTCTACACTCTAACCACTAGGCTACCTGCCTCCTCTACACTCTAACCACTAGGATACCTGCCTCCTCTACACTCTAACCACTAGGCTACCTGCCTCCTCCACACTCTAACCACTAGGCTACCTGCCTCCCCACACTCTAACCACTAGGCTACCTGCCTCCCTACACTCTAACCACTAGGCTACCTGCCTCCTCACCTCTAACCACTAGGCTACCTGCCTCCCCTACCTCTAACCACTAGGCTACCTGCCTCCCCACACTCTAACCACTAGGCTACCTGCCTCCTCTACACTCTAACCACTAGGCTACCTGCCTCCTCTACACTCTAACCACTAGGCTACCTGCCTCCTCTACACTCTAACCACTAGGCTACCTGCCTCCTCTACACTCTAACCACTAGGCTACCTGCCTCCCTACACTCTAACCACTAGGCTACCTGCCTCCTCTCCACTCTAACCACTAGGCTACCTGCCTCCTCTACACTCTAACCACTAGGCTACCTGCCTCCTCTACACTCTAACCACTAGGCTACCTGCCTCCTCTACACTCTAACCACTAGGCTACCTGCCTCCTCTACACTCTAACCACTAGGCTACCTGCCTCCTCTCCACTCTAACCACTAGGCTACCTGCCTCCTCTACACTCTAACCACTAGGCTACCTGCCTCCTCTACACTCTAACCACTAGGCTACCTGCCTCCTCTACACTCTAACCACTAGGCTACCTGCCTCCTCTACACTCTAACCACTAGGCTACCTGCCTCCTCTACACTCTAACCACTAGGCTACCTGCCTCCTCTACACTCTAACCACTAGGCTACCTGCCTCCTCTACACTCTAACCACTAGGCTACCTGCCTCCTCTACACTCTAACCACTAGGCTACCTGCCTCCTCTACACTCTAACCACTAGGCTACCTGCCTCCTCTACCCTCTAACCACTAGGCTACCTGCCTCCTCTACACTCTAACCACTAGGCTACCTGCCTCCTCTACACTCTAACCACTAGGCTACCTGCCTCCTCTACACTCTAACCACTAGGCTACCTGCCTCCTCTACACTCTAACCACTAGGCTACCTGCCCCCCCCTCTAACCACTAGGATACCTGCCGCCCCTCCACTCTAACCACTAGGCTACCTGCCGCCCCTCCACTCTAACCACTAGGATACCTGCCGCCCCTCCACTCTAACCACTAGGCTACCTGCCTCCCCTCCACTCTAACCACTAGGCTACCTGCCGCCTCTACACTCTAACCACTAGGCTACCTGTCTCCCCCCTCTAACCACCAGGCTACCTACCTCCTCTACCCTCTAACCACTAGGCTACCTGCCTCCCCCCTCTAACCACTAGGCTACCTGCCTCCCCCTCTAACCACTAGGCTACCTGCCTCCCCCCTCTAACCACTAGGCTACCTGCCTCCCCCTCTAACCACTAGGCTACCTGCCTCCCCCTCTAACCACTAGGCTACCTGCCTCCCCCCTCTAACCACTAGGCTACCTGCCTCCCCCCTCTAACCACTAGGCTACCTGCCCCCCCTCTAACCACTAGGCTACCTGCCCCCCCCTCTAACCACTAGGCTACCTGCCTCCCCCTCTAACCACTAGGATACCTGTCTCCCCTCTCTAACCACTAGGCTACCTGCCTCCTCTACACTCTAACCACTAGGCTACCTGCCCCCCCTCTAACCACCAGGCTACCTGCCGCCCCCCTCTAACCACTAGGCTACCTGCCTCCTCTACACTCTAACCACTAGGCTACCTACCTCCTCTACACTCTAACCACTAGGATACCTGCCTCCTCTACACTCTAACCACTAGGATACCTGCCTCCTCTACACTCTAACCACTAGGCTACCTGCCTCCTCTACACTCTAACCACTAGGCTACCTGCCTCCCCTACACTCTAACCACTAGGCTACCTGCCGCCCCTACACTCTAACCACTAGGATACCTGCCTCCTCTACACTCTAACCACTAGGCTACCTGCCTCCTCTACACTCTAACCACTAGGCTACCTGCCGCCCCTACACTCTAACCACTAGGCTACCTGCCGCCTCTACACTCTAACCACTAGGCTACCTGCCTCCTCTACACTCTAACCACTAGGCTACCTGCCTCCTCTACACTCTAACCACTAGGCTACCTGCCTCCTCTACACTCTAACCACTAGGCTACCTGCCTCCTCTACACTCTAACCACTAGGCTACCTGCCTCCTCTACACTCTAACCACTAGGCTACCTGCCTCCTCTACACTCTAACCACTAGGCTACCTGCCTCCTCTACACTCTAACCACTAGGCTACCTGCCTCCTCTACACTCTAACCACTAGGCTACCTGCCTCCTCTACACTCTAACCACTAGGCTACCTGCCTCCTCTACACTCTAACCACTAGGCTACCTGCCTCCTCTACACTCTAACCACTAGGCTACCTGCCTCCTCTACACTCTAACCACTAGGCTACCTGCCTCCTCTACACTCTAACCACTAGGCTACCTGCCTCCTCTACACTCTAACCACTAGGCTACCTGCCTCCTCTACACTCTAACCACTAGGCTACCTGCCTCCTCTACACTCTAACCACTAGGCTACCTGCCTCCCCTCCACTCTAACCACTAGGCTACCTGCCTCCTCTACACTCTAACCACTAGGCTACCTGCCTCCTCTACACTCTAACCACTAGGCTACCTGCCTCCTCTACACTCTAACCACTAGGCTACCTGCCTCCTCTACACTCTAACCACTAGGCTACCTGCCTCCTCTACACTCTAACCACTAGGCTACCTGCCTCCTCTACACTCTAACCACTAGGCTACCTGCCTCCTCTACACTCTAACCACTAGGCTACCTGCCTCCTCTACACTCTAACCACTAGGCTACCTGCCTCCTCTACACTCTAACCACTAGGCTACCTGCCTCCTCTACACTCTAACCACTAGGCTACCTGCCTCCTCTACACTCTAACCACTAGGCTACCTGCCTCCTCTACACTCTAACCACTAGGCTACCTGCCTCCTCTACACTCTAACCACTAGGCTACCTGCCTCCTCTACACTCTAACCACTAGGCTACCTGCCTCCTCTACACTCTAACCACTAGGCTACCTGCCTCCTCTACACTCTAACCACTAGGCTACCTGCCTCCTCTACACTCTAACCACTAGGCTACCTGCCTCCTCTACACTCTAACCACTAGGCTACCTGCCTCCTCTACACTCTAACCACTAGGCTACCTGCCTCCTCTACACTCTAACCACTAGGCTACCTGCCTCCTCTACACTCTAACCACTAGGCTACCTGCCTCCTCTACACTCTAACCACTAGGCTACCTGCCACCTCTACACTCTAACCACTAGGCTACCTGCCGCCTCTACACTCTAACCACTAGGCTACCTGCCACCTCTACACTCTAACCACTGGGCTACCTGCCGCCCCTCCACTCTAACCACTAGGCTACCTGCCTCCTCTACACTCTAGCCACTAGGCTACCTGCCTCCTCTACACTCTAACCACTAGGCTACCTGCCTCCTCTACACTCTAACCACTAGGCTACCTGCCGCCCCTACACTCTAACCACTAGGCTACCTGCCTCCTCTACACTCTAACCACTAGGCTACCTGCCTCCTCTACACTCTAACCACCAGGCTACCTGTCTCCCCCCTCTAACCACCAGGCTACCTGTCCCCCCCCCTCTAACCACTATGCTACCTGACCCCCACTCTAACCACCAGGCTACCTGTCTCCCCCCTCTAACCACCAGGCTACCTGTCCCCCCCCCTCTAACCACTATGCTACCTGACCCCCACTCTAACCACTAGGCTACCTGTCTCCCCAGTGAATTCGAGCTCAGAGACATAGAAACAGGATAACAGAAGAGACCCTCCCTTCACGATGACTTGAAAACACATGAACATCCATCATTCCTGAAGATAATATTCTTCCTTGTTTAACTCCCTCACCGTGACGTTCCGTAGTTTGTATCGTTTGAAGCGGATGTCGTCCATCAGCATCTCGTAAGGTGTGAGCTGGAACTCTATAGGTAGAGGGCTGTACTGTCTCTCCTGGACCTTCTTCAGCTTGACCCCGTTACGCAGGTCACCCATCACCTGCATCCAGAACTTAGCCTGAGGGACAGCAGAGGGTTGGGGTTCATTTCATTTCTAATTCAGAAAGTAAACCAAAATGTCAAATTCTACATTTTCCTCATTTTAGAGAATTGGAATGCAACTTGCAGTGTACTTCCTGATTTTTGAAATTGACCCCAACCACAGACAATAGTGTCAACATTTAGATCTTTACAGTATGCTTCTAGGTGTCAAGTATCAGACCTGTTCCTGTGTTGACGGATAAGAGAATTATGGTCTTTCTTACCGCACCGTCCGCAGTGTCGTCAGAAAGCAGATTGTTTCTGGTTTTCAGGGATACAGTATTTTCAAAAACTAACTTCCGTTTCCCCTGAAAAACGGATGTTGGGACTCCGCTCCCGCTACATTAGGTTACTCTTACCCAGTCAGCGTTCTGTAGCTCGTTGACATCTCTGATTGGTTCCTCTCCAGTGTCTCGTTCCATCCGCCGAAGGTTCTACAAGGGGGAAGACAGGAATGGAGAGCGTGAGAGGTTATATTATTTTCCCTGTGTTGCTATGCACTAGGGCTCTGGGTCAACACTAGAAGATCATGGGCAGTGTTATTTATCCGTTGTATGTCCGGCACACTTCTAAAAATCAATATGTTTTTAGATATATATATATTCAGATATAGGTCTTGTTCAAGCAGACAGTCCACATTGAACTTCTCAGTGGGGATAAAGCAATGTGGAACTAATGATGCATTTAAAAAACATCTGCCTGTCAGCTCCTCACTAGTGTTGGTCACAGCAGAGCCCCACTGGCTCTCTCCGGATATCCCAGTCTATACAGCCAGCTGGGTTTTCAGACAGGATTAAAGAACTCTGGGGAAAAAGTTGGAGGTGTACGTCATGAGTAACTTACTCATGGTGCGATTGTGGTAACGAACACGAACTCAAGTCCTTTTGTTTAACCAACCCGAGAATACCTCAAACAAATGCCGACCTCATTACCTCCCGAGAGAGAGAGTTCTCTTCGGTCATCGTCATAGCCGTGTATATTCTTCCGGAAGCCGATGCCACGACGGCTCTCAAGGAAATACACTGGAAACCACATATCCTGAGGCCACATTTCTTGTAACTGGGGACGTTAAAAAAGCTCATCTGAATAATACGCTACCAAAGTTTTACTAACACATTGCCTGCGCTACTCGCGCATCAAAAACGCAATCGCTTCTCGCCCTTTCAAATGATTAACAGGCCCTCCCCCACCCTCCCTTCTGCAAATCAGATCCATTCCACCCCTCTCTTCCTACAGGCAGAAACTAAAAAAGGAAGTACCCGTGCTAAGGACTGTTCAATGCTGGTCTGACCAATTGGAATCCATGCTTCAAAATTTGAGTTGTTTCCCTGGCAACATGAATAAAACATTTTGTTACAGCCTTATTCTAAAATGGATTAAACAAAAATCCTCAGCAAACTACACACAATACCCCATAACGACAAAGCAAAAAGCTGAAACTTTAGGAAATGTATTATATTTAAAAACATAAATAACTTATGATTATTAGTATTCAGACCCTTTGCTATGAGACTCGAAATTGATCTCAGGTGCATCCTGTTTCCATTGATCATCCTTGAGATGTTTCTACAACTTGATTGGAGTCCACCTGTGGTAAATTCAATTCATTGGACATGATTTGGAAAGGCGCACACACACACACACACAGTCTATATAAGGTCCCAAACTTGACAGTGCATGTCAGGAATTGTCCATAGAGCGCCGAGACAGGATTGTGTCTAGGCACAGATCTGGGGAAGGATACCAAAAAATGTCTGCAACATTGAAGGTCCCCAAGAACACAGTGGCCTCCATCAATCTTAAATGGAAGAAGTTCAGAACCAACAAGACTCTTCCTAAAGCCGGCCGCCCGGCCAAACTGAGCAATCGGGGGAGAAGGGCCTTGGTCAGGGAGGTTACCAAGACTGAACTCTTTGGCCTGAATGCCAAGAGTCACTTCTGAAGGAAACCTGGCACCATCCCTACAGTGAAGCAAGGTGGTGGCAGCATCATGCTGTGGGGATGTTTTTCAGTGGCAGGGACTGGACTGTGAGACTTGTCAGGATCAAGGGAAAGATGAACGGAGCAAACGACAGAGATCCCTGATGAAAACCTGCTCCAGTCTCAGGACCATGGAAGGTGAACCTTCTCCCTAGTCTAACAGGACAAGGACCCTAAGCACACAGCCAAGACAACGCAGGAGTGGCTTCAGGACAAGTCTCAGAATGTCCCTGAGTGACGCAGGCAGAGCCCGGACTTGAATTTGAATGCAGAGAAGAAATGGGAGAAACTCCCCAAATACAGGTGTGCCAAGCTTGTAGCGTCATACCCAAGAAGACTTGATGCTGTAATCTCTGCCAAAGGTGCTTCAACAATGAACTGAGTTAAACCGTCTGAAAAAGTATGTATGTATGTATGTATGTATGTATGTATGTATGTATGTATGTATGTATGTAAATGTGATAATTCCGTTTTTGTTCTGTCATTAAGGGGTATTGTGTGTAGACTGATTTAAAAAAAAAAAATGTTTTATCAATTTTAGAATAAGGCTTTAACGTAACAAAATGTGGAAAAAGTATGTACTGTTTTCTAGTGAAATCCATCCTATTCAACTATTGCTGTAAATACTATTCTATGCAAGTATTAAGATATACTAGACATTCTAACACTCACATACTCACGGGCTTTTCCCTTTATTTGTACTATTTTCTACGTTGTAGAATAATACTGAAGACATCAAAACTATGAAATAACACATATGGAATCATGTAATAAATATAATAACACTTTTTTTGGTTATGTAGAAAACCCTTGAATAAGTAGGTGTTCTAAAACATTTGACCGGTAGTGCACACACACCACACACACACACACACGTCTTAATTCCATTAATTTTAGATGTGTGTATTACTGCACTGTTGGAGCTAGGGGCTTTCACTACACCTGGAGGAACATCTGTTAAATAGGAAGGTAAGGGATGGTGGGAGGTAAGGGGGGGTGGTGGGAGTGAGGGAGAGGGGAGGTAAGGGGGGGTGGTGGTGGGAGGTAAGGGGTGGTGGTGGGAGGTAAGGGGTGGTGGTGGGAGGTAAGGGGTGGTGGTGGGAGTGAGGGAGAGGGGAGGTAAGGGGTGGTGGTGGGAGTGAGGGAGAGGGGAGGTAAGGGATGGTGGTGGGAGTGAGGGAGAGGGGAGGTAAGGGGTGGTGGTAGGAGTGAGGGAGAGGGGAGGTAAGGGATGGTGGTGGGAGTGAGGGAGAGGGGAGGTAAGGGATGGTGGTGGGAGTGAGGGGAGGTATGGGGGGTGGTGGAGGGAGTGAGGGGAGGTAAGGGGTGGTGGTGGGAGTGAGGGAGAGGGGAGGTAAGGGGTGGTGGTAGGAGTGAGGGAGAGGGGAGGTAAGGGGTGGTGGTGGGAGTGAGGGAGAGGGGAGGTAAGGGGTGGTGGTGGGAGTGAGGGAGAGGGGAGGTAAGGGATGGTGGTGGGAGTGAGGGAGAGGGGAGGTAAGGGGTGGTGGTGGGAGTGAGAGGTAAGGGGTGGTGGGAGTGAGAGGTAAGGGGGGGTGGTGGTGGGAGGTAAGGGGTGGTGGTGGGAGGTAAGGGTTGGTGGTGGGAGTGAGGGGAGGTAAGGGGTGGTGGTGGGAGTGAGGGGAGGTAAGGGGTGGTGGTGGGAGTGAGGGGAGGTAAGGGGTGGTGGTGGGAGTGAGGGGAGGTAAGGGGTGGTGGTGGGAGTGAGGGGAGGTAAGGGGTGGTGGTGGGAGTGAGGGGAGGTAAGGGGTGGGGGTGGGAGTGAGGGGAGGTAAGGGGTGGTGGTGGGAGTGAGGGGAGGTAAGGGGTGGTGGTGGGAGTGAGGGGAGGTAAGGGGTGGTGGTGGGAGTGAGGGGAGGTAAGGGGTGGTGGTGGGAGTGAGGGAGAGGGAGGTAAGGGGTGGTGGTAGGAGTGAGGGAGAGGGGAGGTAAGGGGTGGTGGTGGGAGTGAGGGAGAGGGGAGGTATGGGGGGTGGTGGTGGGAGTGAGGGGAGGTAAGGGGTGGTGGAGGGAGTGAGGGGAGGTAAGGGATGGTGGTGGGAGTGAGGGAGAGGGGAGGTAAGGGGTGGTGGTGGGAGTGAGGGAGAGGGGAGGTATGGGGGGTGGTGGTGGGAGTGAGGGGAGGTAAGGGGTGGTGGTGGGAGTGAGGGGAGGTAAGGGGTGGTGGTGGGAGTGAGGGGAGGTAAGGGGTGGTGGTGGGAGTGAGGGAGAGGGGAGGTAAGGGGTGGTGGTGGGAGTGAGGGAGAGGGGAGGTAAGGGGTGGTGGTGGTGGGAGTGAGGGGAGGTAAGGGGTGGTGGTGGGAGTGAGGGGAGGTAAGGGGTGGTGGTGGGAGTGAGGGGAGGTAAGGGGTGGTGGTGGTGGGAGTGAGGGGAGGTAAGGGGTGGTGGTGGTGGGAGTGAGGGGAGGTAAGGGGTGGTGGTGGGAGTGAGGGAGAGGGGAGGTAAGGGGTGGTGGTGGGAGTGAGGGAGAGGGGAGGTAAGGGGTGGTGGTGGGAGTGAGGGAGAGGGGAGGTAAGGGGTGGTGGTGGTGGGAGTGAGGGGAGGTAAGGGGTGGTGGTGGGAGTGAGGGGAGGTAAGGGGTGGTGGTGGGAGTGAGGGAGAGGGGAGGTAAGGGGTGGTGGTGGTGGGAGTGAGGGGAGGTAAGGGGTGGTGGTGGTGGGAGTGAGGGGAGGTAAGGGGTGGTGGTGGGAGTGAGGGAGAGGGGAGGTAAGGGGTGGTGGTGGGAGTGAGGGAGAGGGGAGGTAAGGGGTGGTGGTGGTGGGAGTGAGGGGAGGTAAGGGGTGGTGGTGGGAGTGAGGGGAGGTAAGGGGTGGTGGTGGGAGTGAGGGAGAGGGGAGGTAAGGGGTGGTGGTGGTGGGAGGGAGAGGGGAGGTAAGGGGTGGTGGTGGGAGTGAGGGAGAGGGGAGGTAAGGGGTGGTGGTGGTGGGAGTGAGGGAGAGGGGAGGTAAGGGGTGGTGGTGGTGGGAGTGAGGGGAGGTAAGGGGGGGTGGTGGGAGTGTGGGAGGGAGAGGGAGAGAGGGGAAGAGATGTAAGGTAAAGGAGGAGACAGTAGTAGCTTAATCCTACTGCAGTCAGATCACACACACACAGAGCAGCCAGGTTATAACACACAGAGCAGCCAGGTTATAACACACAGAGCAGCCAGGTTATAACACACAGAGCAGCCAGGTTATAACACACAGAGCAGCCAGGTTATAACACACAGAGCAGCCAGGTTATAACACACAGAGCAGCCAGGTTATAACACACAGAGCAGCCAGGTTATAACACACAGAGCAGCCAGGTTATAACACACAGAGCAGCCAGGTTATAACACACAGAGCAGCCAGGTTATAACACACAGAGCAGCCAGGTTAACACACAGAGCAGCCAGGTTATAACACACAGAGCAGCCAGGTTATAACACACAGAGCAGCCAGGTTATAACACACAGAGCAGCCAGGTTATAACACACAGAGCAGCCAGGTTATAACACACAGAGCAGCCAGGTTATAACACACAGAGCAGCCAGGTTATAACACACAGAGCAGCCAGGTTATAACACACAGAGCAGCCAGGTTAACACACACAGAGCAGCCAGGTTATAACACACAGAGCAGCCAGGTTATAACACACAGAGCAGCCAGGTTATAACACACAGAGCAGCCAGGTTATAACACACAGAGCAGCCAGGTTATAACACAGAGCAGCCAGGTTATAACACAGAGCAGCCAGGTTACAACACAGAGCAGCCAGGTTATAACACACAGAGCAGCCAGGTTAACACACAGAGCAGCCAGGTTATAACACAGAGCAGCCAGGTTATAACACAGAGCAGCCAGGTTATAACACAGAGCAGCCAGGTTATAACACAGAGCAGCCAGGTTACAACACAGAGCAGCCAGGTTATAACACACAGAGCAGCCAGGTTAACACACAGAGCAGCCAGGTTATAACACAGAGCAGCCAGGTTATAACACAGAGCAGCCAGGTTATAACACAGAGCAGCCAGGTTATAACACACAGAGCAGCCAGGTTATAACACAGAGCAGCCAGGTTATAAATGGTGTGGGGAAGGACTATTTAGATCTATTTAGATCCAGCACGGAGACCTCCCAGTGTCCTTTGCCTCACTGACCCCGTTAAACCAGTCAATCCCCTGCTGTCATCCCATCACACCCGGGGTTTCCCTCTGACTGGCTGCTCACTGTGCGGTGGACTCAACCCCGTTGAAACGCTCCCTTGTGAATCATTAATCTGTTGAAACTCAAGTAAATCCTTCATCATCTCCTTACTGACTCAGTGAATTAACTTGGTCCAGGAAGCCTTCTGAATAGGCTGAAACCTGGACAGTGTTTTCTGTTTAAATATGGATGAACTGACAACACCAAGCAGCCTTGTCTCCTTTTGGAGATGTGCCTGGTTAAGATCAGGGCTGAGCAGGGCTGCAGAATATGGGATCATTCTAGCTAATTGATCATTTAAACACTACTGGTAGAGCTGTTGATCAGATTCCAGGCCTCTCCTCCAGCTGAGTCAGGGGCCTCTCCTCCAGCTGAGTCAGGGGCCTCTCCTCTCCTCCAGCTGAGTCAGGGGCCTCTCCTCCAGCTGAGTCAGGGGCCTCTCCTCCAGCTGAGTCAGGGGCCTCTCCTCCAGCTGAGTCAGGGGCCTCTCCTCCAGCTGAGTCAGGGGCCTCTCCTCCAGCTGAGTCAGGGGCCTCTCCTCTCCTCCAGCTGAGTCAGGGGCCTCTCCAACACCCGTTATGTCAAACTGATCAGCTGAGTCAGGGGCCTCTTTAGTGAGTCAGTGATTGGGTGAATAAACGTGGCAGGGGCCTTCTCACCTCTTTGGCACTCCTGATCTTCTCCAGGAAGGTGCGTAGCTCTCTGGTCTCGGCGTAGAGCGCCCGACACACAGCCTGGTAGTGGTTAGGGGCATCAGAGGGGCTGGGCAGGTGGGATGTACACAGCTGGAGGAAGGAGGAGGGAGGGGGGGGGGTCACAGTAATAAACTGATCATTTAACGTTTACACAAATCATTATCATTAGAGGAAAGAGCTTGAGAAGACAGCCCAGAACAGAGTGTGACGGAGAGAGATTGTTGATGGATGATGTTCCCTGGGGAGCAACGGGCCCTAGCCAGTAAACCCTGATGTTCCCTGGGGAGCAACGGGCCCTAGCCAGTAAACCCTGATGTTCCCTGGGGAGCAACGGGCCCTAGCCAGTAAACCCTGATGTTCCCTGGGGAGCAACGGGCCCTAGCCAGTAAACCCTGATGTTCCCTGGGGAGCAACGGGCCCTAGCCAGTAAACCAAGTGGAGACTGGTACCGTTACAGGTAACTATAGTGGAGACTGGTACCGTTACAGGTAACTATAGTGGAGACTGGTACCGTTACAGGTAACTATAGTGGAGACTGGTACCGTTACAGGTAACTATAGTGGAGACTGGTACCGTTACAGGTAACTATAGTGGAGACTGGTACCGTTACAGGTAACTATAGTGGAGACTGGTACCGTTACAGGTAACTATAGTGGAGACTAGTCCTGTTACAGGTAACTATAGTGGAGACTAGTACTGTTACAGGTAACTATAGTGGAGACTAGTACCGTTACAGGTAACTATAGTGGAGACTGGTACTGTTACAGGTAACTATAGTGGAGACTAGTCCTGTTACAGGTAACTATAGTGGAGACTAGTCCTGTTACAGGTAACTATAGTGGAGACTAGTCCTGTTACAGGTAACTATAGTGGAGACTAGTCCTGTTACAGGTAACTATAGTGGAGACTAGTCCTGTTACAGGTAACTATAGTGGAGACTAGTCCTGTTACAGGTAACTATAGTGGAGACTAGTCCTGTTACAGGTAACTATAGTGGATACAGTGAGATAGGTACTGTTACAGGTTAACTATAGGTGAGACAGTGAGACAGGTACTGTTACAGGTTAACTATAGGTGATACAGTGAGACAGGTACTGGTACAGGTTAACTATAGGTGAGACAGTGAGACAGGTACTGTTACAGGTTAACTATAGGTGAGACAGTGAGACAGGTACTGGTACAGGTTAACTATAGGTGAGACAGTGAGACAGGTACTGTTACAGGTTAACTATAGGTGATACAGGTACTGTTACAGGTTAACTATAGGTGATACAGTGAGACAGGTACTGTTACAGGTTAACTATAGGTGAGACAGTGAGACAGGTACTGGTACAGGTTAACTATAGGCGAGACAGTGAGACAGGTACTGGTACAGGTTAACTATAGGTGATACAGTGAGACAGGTACGGGTACAGGTTAACTATAGTGGATACAGTGAGACAGGTACTGTTACAGGTTAACTATAGGTGATACAGTGAGACAGGTACTGGTACAGGTTAACTATAGGTGAGACAGTGAGACAGGTACTGTTACAGGTTAACTATAGGTGAGACAGGTACTGGTACAGGTTAACTATAGGTGATACAGTGAGACAGGTACTGGTACAGGTTAACTATAGGTGATACAGTGAGACAGGTACTGGTACAGGTTAACTATAGGTGAGACAGTGAGACAGGTACTGGTACAGGTTAACTATATGTGAGACAGTGAGACAGGTACTGGTACAGGTTAACTATATGTGAGACAGTGAGACAGGTACTGGTACAGGTTAACTATAGGTGATACAGTGAGACAGGTACTGTTACAGGTTAACTATAGGTGATACAGTGAGACAGGTACTGTTACAGGTTAACTATAGGTGAGACAGTGAGACAGGTACTGGTACAGGTTAACTATAGGTGAGACAGTGAGACAGGTACTGTTACAGGTTAACTATAGGTGATACAGTGAGACAGGTACTGTTACAGGTTAACTATAGGTGATACAGTGAGACAGGTACAGGTTAACTATAGGTGAGACAGTGAGACAGGTACTGTTACAGGTTAACTATAGGTGATACAGTGAGACAGGTACAGGTTAACTATAGGTGATACAGTGAGACAGGTACTGTTACAGGTTAACTATAGGTGAGACAGTGAGACAGGTACAGGTTAACTATAGGTGATACAGTGAGACAGGTACTGTTACAGGTTAACTATAGGTGAGACAGTGAGACAGGTACAGGTTAACTATAGGTGATACAGTGAGACAGGTACTGTTACAGGTTAACTATAGGTGAGACAGTGAGACAGGTACTGTTACAGGTTAACTATAGGTGATACAGTGAGACAGGTACTGTTACAGGTTAACTATAGGTGAGACAGTGAGACAGGTACTGGTACAGGTTAACTATAGGTGAGACAGTGAGACAGGTACTGTTACAGGTTAACTATAGGTGATACAGTGAGACAGGTACTGTTACAGGTTAACTATAGGTGATACAGTGAGACAGGTACAGGTTAACTATAGGTGAGACAGTGAGACAGGTACTGTTACAGGTTAACTATAGGTGATACAGTGAGACAGGTACAGGTTAACTATAGGTGATACAGTGAGACAGGTACTGTTACAGGTTAACTATAGGTGAGACAGTGAGACAGGTACAGGTTAACTATAGGTGATACAGTGAGACAGGTACTGTTACAGGTTAACTATAGGTGAGACAGTGAGACAGGTACAGGTTAACTATAGGTGATACAGTGAGACAGGTACTGTTACAGGTTAACTATAGGTGAGACAGTGAGACAGGTACAGGTTAACTATAGGTGATACAGTGAGACAGGTACTGTTACAGGTTAACTATAGGTGAGACAGTGAGACAGGTACAGGTTAACTATAGGTGATACAGTGAGACAGGTACTGTTACAGGTTAACTATAGGTGATACAGTGAGACAGGTACTGTTACAGGTTAACTATAGGTGATACAGTGAGACAGGTACAGGTTAACTATAGGTGATACAGTGAGACAGGTACTGGTACAGGTTAACTATAGGTGATACAGTGAGACAGGTACTGGTACAGGTTAACTATAGGTGATACAGTGAGACAGGTACTGGTACAGGTTAACTATAGGTGATACAGTGAGACAGGTACTGGTACAGGTTAACTATAGGTGATACAGTGAGACAGGTACTGTTACAGGTTAACTATAGGTGATACAGTGAGACAGGTACTGGTACAGGTTAACTATAGGTGATACATTGAGACAGGACGTACCATGATGATGTCTCTGAATCCTTTTACGTGACAGACAGTTTTTGGATCTCCCTCGTCTTCCTCCTCCTCGATGGCCTCGTAACCTTCATCAGGGCAGGGGTCACTGTCCCTCTCCTTCTCTGCCATGTTGGTCATCATGTCGATGAGTTGTTCCAGAGGCGGACTGAGCTCTCTCTCCTCGCTCTCCTTCAGACTGTAGTCCAACGCCTTGTAGATCATGATTCCCAGAGATTCAATCACCTACAGGACAAAAAAACACAACAGGCGGTTAACTCAGTCACATACAGAGCCAGTAGACACTAACCAACTGCTACCAACTCCTGCTACCATTAGGATTCCCCAATGACACAATATGAAGACCAGTCCAGACATATACATCATGTATCAGATGGACCATCCTGGACCAGATCAGGATGGTAACTGACAGACAAATGAATGTCCCATGACCTCAAGTCCAAGTGAAACCATGACAACAACAAAAAAATAGTTCCTGAACCCAAATAACAAATCTGTCTAATGTGGTGACTCAGTCTGTGATTGGTTCGTTCAGTCAATCCTGTTCCATTGGACAGGAAGTCAGCCCATGGCTGTCCTTACGTCACACACACATGCCCTGCAAAAACAACTCAATCATCCCAAACGTGGAACCTGGTTGTTTGCAGGGCCAGGTGTAATGTAATGTAATGTAATGTATATCTCTTCTAGATATTAATGAACAAACACACAGCGCTGAATAAGAACCTGACCCTGTGAAAACTCAGTCATTAAAAATGTGACCCTATTAAAAAGGCCAGGGATCCCCTTTACATATAGGATCACTACCCAGAGATCCCCTTTCCATATAGGATCACTCCCCAGACCAGGGATCCCCTTTACATATAGGATCACTACCCAGGGATCCCCTTTACATATAGGATCACTCCCCAGACCAGGGATCCCCTTTACATATAGGATCCCTACCCAGGGATCCCCTTTACATATAGGATCACTCCCCAGGCCAGGGATCCCCTTTACATACAGGATCACTCCCCAGGCCAGGGATCCCCTTTACATACAGGATCACTACCCAGGCCAGGGATCCCCTTTCCATATAGGATCACTCCCCAGACCAGGGATCCCCTTTACATATAGGATCCCTACCCAGGGATCCCCTTTACATACAGGATCACTCCCCAGGCCAGGGATCCCCTTTACATATAGGATCACTCCCCAGGGATCCCCTTTACATATAGGATCACTCCCCAGACCAGGGATCCCCTTTACATATAGGATCCCTACCCAGACCAGGGATCCCCTTTACATATAGGATCCCTACCCAGGGATCCCCTTTACATATAGGATCACTCCCCAGGCCAGGGATCCCCTTTACATAGAGGATCACTCCCCAGGCCAGGGATCCCCTTTCCATATAGGATCACTCCCCAGACCAGGGATCCCCTTTACATACAGGATCACTCCCCAGGCCAGGGATCCCCTTTACATATAGGATCACTCCCCAGGGATCCCCTTTACATATAGGATCACTCCCCAGGGATCCCCTTTACATATAGGATCACTCCCCAGGGATCCCCTTTACATATAGGATCACTCCCCAGGGATCCCCTTTACATATAGGATCACTCCCCAGGGATCCCCTTTACATATAGGATCACTCCCCAGGGATCCCCTTTACATATAGGATCACTACCCAGGCCAGGGATCCCCTTTACATATAGGATCACTACCCAGGCCAGGGATCCCCTTTACATATAGGATCACTACCCAGGCCAGGGATCCCCTTTACATATAGGATCACTCCCCAGACCAGGGATCCCATTTACATACAGGATCACTCCCCAGGCCAGGGATCCCCTTTACATATAGGATCACTCCCCAGACCAGGGATCCCATTTACATACAGGATCACTCCCCAGGCCAGGGATCCCCTTTACATATAGGATCACTAACAAGGTGAGAGGGAGGGGCCAACAAGACCAGGGATCCCCTTTACAGCCCGATGTTTGTCTGCTAAAATCCGACGGTTACGTGACAGGGGATATCATAAGATTCATCAACCAGGTCCTTCTGTCGATGGGCGTCAGTGGTGTTCACCAGGATGTGGTGGGGATCATTGGGGTCTTCATCACACCAAGCCTCATGATCACCTGGTCAATGTGTCCGTCGTAACTGTCCTCGGTGCTGTAAATGAACCATACTCTCTCAGATGTCGCATCACACCTGTTAAGAGCTCTTTTCTATAACTTTGGGTGAAATCTATTTCTTATTGCAACGGCAAGTAAAATATGCCCTGTGTGTTTTATAGGAATGCAAGGTGTTTAATGTGAATGATTTTATGCTTACTGCTAATTTATTTTATTCAATCTATTTCTTCATATTTTGTAAAAATACATTTTAACAAAAAAAATTTAAGGTCTAGGGGGGACTATAAGAATATTTTGAAGATAAATACACAACGCAGAGGATGAGAGGACAAAAAAAAACTAGAGTACTAATGGTCAATAGGGAATTGTAAATAGGAGTTGGGTTTCAGTTCATCATCTGTTTAGAATCTGTGGAATGTCACTCCTGAACTCAGAGCTACGTTCTTTACATCGAGTCTGGAGCAGGATACTTGTTATTTGGTCATTTGCCCAGTGGTACTGCAAGGACTTCTGATTGGTCAAACCCACGCTAGGGTGGGGGGGGGGTTATAAATGGCTTCCTGTTCCTTTGTTCAGTGGAGAAAAGCTGAGGACAGGGGGAGACTGAACATCTCCCAGCATAACATCTTGATTTGTCCTTTACAAATTAAGATATTTTTCTCCCCCTGATTTGCTTTGGAATTGGTGTTATTGAAGAATTACTTCAATTGCTAACACGTGAGAGGGAGGGGCCAACAAGGCCTGGCATCCCCTCGACAGATATAATCCCTCTAACCAGGTAAGAGGGAGGGGCTAACAAGCAGACCAAAACAGAGTGCTGAACCTAGATCAAGACCTGTATTCACAGAGTCGATGCCCTGTCTGCGGACATAGGGCATCTACAAATCAGCCATGTCCACAGACAGAGCATCTACAAATCAGCCATGTCCACAGACAGAGCATCTACAAATCAGCCATGTCCACAGACAGAGCATCTACAAATCAGCCATGTCCACAGACAGAGCATCTACAAAATCAGCCATGTCCACAGACAGGGCATCTACGATCAGCTATGCTGCCATGTCCACAGACAGAGCATCTACAAAATCAGCCATGTCCACAGACAGAGCATCTACAAAATCAGCCATGTCCACAGACAGATCATCTACAAAATCAGCCATGTCCACAGACAGATCATCTACAAAATCAGCCATGTCCACAGACAGGGCATCTACAAAATCAGCCATGTCCACAGACAGAGCATCTACAAAATCAGCCATGTCCACAGACAGATCATCTACAAAATCAGCCATGTCCACAGACAGGGCATCTACAAAATCAGCCATGTCCACAGACAGAGCATCTACAAAATCAGCCATGTCCACAGACAGATCATCTACAAAATCAGCCATGTCCACAGACAGAGCATCTACGATCAGCTATGCTGCCATGTCCACAGACAGAGCATCTACAAATCAGCCATGTCCACAGACAGAGCATCTACAAATCAGCCATGTCCACAGACAGAGCATCTACAAAATCAGCCATGTCCACAGACAGAGCATCTACGATCAGCTATGCTGCCATGTCCACAGACAGAGCATCTACAAATCAGCCATGTCCACAGACAGAGCATCTACAAATCAGCCATGTCCACAGACAGAGCATCTACAAAATCAGCCATGTCCACAGACAGGGCATCTACGATCAGCTATGCTGCCATGTCCACAGACAGAGCATCTACAAAATCAGCCATGTCCACAGACAGAGCATCTACAAAATCAGCCATGTCCACAGACAGATCATCTACAAAATCAGCCATGTCCACAGACAGATCATCTACAAAATCAGCCATGTCCACAGACAGGGCATCTACAAAATCAGCCATGTCCACAGACAGAGCATCTACAAAATCAGCCATGTCCACAGACAGATCATCTACAAAATCAGCCATGTCCACAGACAGATCATCTACAAAATCAGCCATGCTGCCATGTCCACAGACAGATCATCTACAAAATCAGCCATGTCCACAGACAGAGCATCTACGATCAGCTATGCTGCCATGTCCACAGACAGAGCATCTACGATCAGCTATGCTGCCATGTCCACAGACAGATCATCTACAAAATCAGCCATGTCCACAGACAGATCATCTACAAAATCAGCCATGTCCACAGACAGGGCATCTACAAAATCAGCCATGTCCACAGACAGAGCATCTACAAAATCAGCCATGTCCACAGACAGATCATCTACAAAATCAGCCATGTCCACAGACAGGGCATCTACAAAATCAGCCATGTCCACAGACAGAGCATCTACAAAATCAGCCATGTCCACAGACAGAGCATCTACGATCAGCTATGCTGCCATGTCCACAGACAGAGCATCTACAAATCAGCCATGTCCACAGACAGAGCATCTACAAATCAGCCATGTCCACAGACAGAGCATCTACAAAATCAGCCATGCTGCCATGTCCACAGACAGGGCATCTACAAAATCAGCCATGTCCACAGACAGAGCATCTACAAAATCAGCCATGTCCACAGACAGAGCATCTACAAAATCAGCCATGTCCACAGACAGATCATCTACAAAATCAGCCATGTCCACAGACAGATCATCTACAAAATCAGCCATGTCCACAGACAGGGCATCTACAAAATCAGCCATGTCCACAGACAGAGCATCTACAAAATCAGCCATGTCCACAGACAGATCATCTACAAAATCAGCCATGTCCACAGACAGATCATCTACAAAATCAGCCATGCTGCCATGTCCACAGACAGATCATCTACAAAATCAGCCATGTCCACAGACAGAGCATCTACGATCAGCTATGCTGCCATGTCCACAGACAGAGCATCTACAAATCAGCCATGTCCACAGACAGAGCATCTACAAATCAGCCATGTCCACAGACAGGGCATCTACAAATCAGCCATGTCCACAGACAGAGCATCTACGATCAGCCATGTCCACAGACAGGGCATCTACAAATCAGCCATGTCCACAGACAGAGCATCTACAAATCAGCCATGTCCACAGACAGAGCATCTACAAATCAGCCATGTCCACAGACAGGGCATCTACAAATCAGCCATGTCCACAGACAGAGCATCTACAAATCAGCCATGTCCACAGACAGAGCATCTACGATCAGCCATGTCCACAGACAGAGCATCTACGATCAGCCATGCTGCCATGTCCACAGACAGACAGATGGCTAACAGCAGGTGAGCGCTGGGACAGATGAGGGAAAAGCTCTACATTTAGCCACACAGTACTATCTGGTACTGAGGGGATGTAGTTCCGGGTCATTATCCCTGGTTCTGAGGGGGTGTCGTGTGGTTCATTATCCCTGGTTCTGAGGGGGTGTAGTTCCGGGTCATTATCCCTGGTTCTGAGGGGGTGGAGTTCCGGGTCATTATCCCTGGTTCTGAGGGGGTGGAGTTACGGGTCATTATCCCTGGTTCTGAGGGGGTGGAGTTACGGGTCATTATCCCTGGTTCTGAGGGGGTGGAGTTACGGGTCATTATCCCTGGTTCTGAGGGGGTGGAGTTAGGGGTCATTATCCCTGGTTCTGAGGGGGTGGAGTTACGGGTCATTATCCCTGGTTCTGAGGGGTGGAGTTCCGGGTCATTACCCCTGGTTCTGAGGGGTGGAGTTCCGGGTCATTACCCCTGGTTCTGAGGGGGTGGAGTTAGGGGTCATTACCCCTGGTTCTGAGGGGGTGGAGTTAGGGGTCATTATCCCTGGTTCTGAGGGGGTGGAGTTCCGGGTCATTACCCCTGGTTCTGAGGGGGTGTAGTTAGGGGTCATTATCCCTGGTTCTGAGGGGTGGAGTTAGGGGTCATTATCCCTGGTTCTGAGGGGTGGAGTTAGGGGGTCATTATCCCTGGTTCTGAAGGGGTGGAGTTAGGGGGTCATTATCCCTGGTTCTGAAGGGGTGGAGTTAGGGGTCATTATCCCTGGTTCTGAGGGGTGGAGTTAGGGGGTCATTATCCCTGGTTCTGAAGGGGTGGAGTTAGGGGTCATTATCCCTGGTTCTGAGGGGGTGTAGTTAGGGGTCATTAACCCTGGTTCTGAGGGGGTGGAGTTAGGGGGTCATTATCCCTGGTTCTGAGGGGGTGTAGTTAGGGGTCATTATCCCTGGTTCTGAGGGGTGGAGTTAGGGGTCATTATCCCTGGTTCTGAGGGGGTGTAGTTAGGGGTCATTACCCCTGGTTCTGAGGGGTTGTAGTTAGGGGTCATTATCCCTGGTTCTGAGGGGGTGGAGTTACGGGTCATTATCCCTGGTTCTGAGGGGGTGGAGTTACGGGTCATTATCCCTGGTTCTGAGGGGGTGGAGTTCCGGGTCATTACCCCTGGTTCTGAGGGGTGGAGTTCCGGGTCATTACCCCTGGTTCTGAGGGGGTGGAGTTAGGGGTCATTACCCCTGGTTCTGAGGGGGTGGAGTTAGGGGTCATTATCCCTGGTTCTGAGGGGGTGGAGTTCCGGGTCATTACCCCTGGTTCTGAGGGGGTGGAGTTAGGGGTCATTATCCCTGGTTCTGAGGGGGTGGAGTTAGGGGTCATTATCCCTGGTTCTGAGGGGGTGGAGTTAGGAGGTCATTATCCCTGGTTCTGAAGGGGTGGAGTTAGGGGTCATTATCCCTGGTTCTGAAGGGGTGGAGTTAGGGGTCATTATCCCTGGTTCTGAAGGGGTGGAGTTAGGGGTCATTATCCCTGGTTCTGAGGGGGTGGAGTTAGGGGGTCATTATCCCTGGTTCTGAGGGGTGGAGTTAGGGGTCATTATCCCTGGTTCTGAAGGGGTGGAGTTAGGGGTCATTATCCCTGGTTCTGAGGGGGTGGAGTTAGGGGTCATTATCCCTGGTTCTGAGGGGGTGGAGTTAGGGGTCATTATCCCTGGTTCTGAGGGGGTGGAGTTAGGGGTCATTATCCCTGGTTCTGAGGGGGTGGAGTTAGGGGTCATTATCCCTGGTTCTGAGGGGGTGGAGTTAGGGGGTCATTATCCCTGGTTCTGAGGGGGTGGAGTTAGGGGGTCATTATCCCTGGTTCTGAAGGGGTGGAGTTAGGGGTCATTATCCCTGGTTCTGAGGGGTGGAGTTAGGGGTCATTATCCCTGGTTCTGAAGGGGTGGAGTTAGGGGTCATTATCCCTGGTTCTGAGGGGGTGGAGTTAGGGGGTCATTATCCCTGGTTCTGAGGGGGTGGAGTTAGGGGTCATTATCCCTGGTTCTGAAGGGGTGGAGTTAGGGGTCATTATCCCTGGTTCTGAGGGGGTGGAGTTAGGGGGTCATTATCCCTGGTTCTGAAGGGGTGGAGTTAGGGGTCATTATCCCTGGTTCTGAGGGGGTGGAGTTAGGGGTCATTATCCCTGGTTCTGAGGGGGTGGAGTTAGGGGTCATTATCCCTGGTTCTGAGGGGGTGGAGTTAGGGGTCATTATCCCTGGTTCTGAGGGGTGGAGTTAGGGGTCATTATCCCTGGTTCTGAGGGGGTGGAGTTACGGGTCATTATCCCTGGTTCTGAGGGGGTGTAGTTATGGAAGGAATGTGCCCAACAGTCATGCAGGGAGAGGCTGGGTGAGGGTGGCTACGGTCCAGTAGCTGCCAGGGCGGTGTCTCATCTAGCTGGGTACAGCACCAGTCTGTCTGGAGGACCGAAGGAAGGAGGGAGGACGGACCAAGGGAGGACCGAGGGGTGTTGATTGGGCTGTGTGGCAGCGGTAATTTCTCTTGTGAAATTATATACGCTTTTATCGTGAGTTGTGACCTAACGAACACGTCATTCTTAATGACACTTCACAGGTCATAAATAAATACATACTGGACACTATTAAATCGTGATATATCCCTGCATTGCTTGCTCTTTGGGGTTTAGGCTGGTATCTCTAAAGCACGTCGGTGACAACTGCGTATGTAAAAAGGGCTTTTTAAAATCTGATTGATTGAATTTGAAACGTGTATAGGCTTCGATTCAGCTCATAAGATGGATCCTGTTCCCTGGTCGCGTGAGCCCGCTCCCCTGGTCGCGTGAGCCCGTTCCCCTGGTCGCGTGAGCCCGTTCCCCTGGTCGCGTGAGCCCGCTCCCCTGGTCGCGTGAGCCCGTTCCCCTGGTCGCGTGAGCCCGCTCCCCTGGTCGCGTGAGCCCGTTCCCCTGGTCGCGTGAGCCCGTTCCCCTGGTCGCGTGAGCCCGCTCCCCTGGTCGCGTGAGCCCGCTCCCCTGGTCGCGTGAGCCCGTTCCCCTGGTCGCGTGAGCCCGTTCCCCTGGTCGCGTGAGCCCGTTCCCCTGGTCGCGTGTTATCAGATGTGTTGGGTTGTAATCCACTCCATGGTTAAAATAAATCATCAGAAGTCTTTTAGTATTATGTAACCTAATCCGTGTGTCTCTGGGTACCAGGCAGGGGTGGGCAT